>NC_056720.1:4517829-4817829 GCF_018831695.1 Puntigrus tetrazona
GGCCTTTGGTTGTGATTGTAAATTACTCTTGCACAGAAAGAAAGAAAAATCGTTGTTAAGGCGCTTTTAAATCTCAAGCATCTTTTAAAACCATGTAAAATGTCTAGGATATTTTTTTTTTCCAGTGAACAAAGTTCAAAGTTCACAAGTTTCCAGAAGTCAAAAAAATTAAATCGATAAAATTGAGAATGAATGCAATCAGAAGCAGGGAGCCCGTTTATAATAAGCCACAATTATTGTCATGTATATGCTTTTTAAATTTAAGTAACTTCACACAAAGATTTTACCAGACAGCATGCTTAAAATGTATTAAATATCTGCTGATGTGTTCAGTTTATACGCAATATGATTTCAGGCTTTATGAAACGAAAGGAGCTTTAATCTGTCCATGTTCTTCAGGTGTGTTTGGTGCTGCGACAAATGAAACGCAGTCAGTGTCAGTGACGGAGGGAGATTCTGTCATTCTTACCGGTAATGCTACTGAAATACATGAAAACGACGACTTACTATTGACTTTTGGAACTCTAAAGTCTCTCATAGATAGAATAAAAAAACCAAAACCCAACTCCACGTATGCTGGTACCGATGAGAGATTCAGAGACAGACTGAAGCTGGATCATCAGACTGGATCTCTGACCATCATGAACATCACAACTCAACACGCTGGAGTTTATGAAGTACAGATTAGTGGAAAGAAACTGTTAACAAAAGTATTTAATGTTTCCGTCTATGGTAAGTAGAGATGTTGTGTGCTTTGCGTTGTTGTTTTAATAACTATTCACGCTAAACATGCAAGCGTTTCTTTATTCTCTTACTGTATGTTCTCAGCTCGTCTTCCTGTTCCTGTTGTCAGCAGTAACTCTTCAAACTGTTCATCATCATCTTCATCATCATCTTGTTCGTTGTTGTGTTCGGCGGTGAACATGGGTCACGTGACTCTCTCCTGGTACAAAGGAAACAGTTTATTGTCCAGCATCAGTGTGTCTGATCTCAGCATCAGTCTCTCTCTACCTCTGGAGGTGGAACATCAGGATAAAAACACCTACAGCTGTGTGATCAACAACCCCATCAGAAACCAGACCACACATCTGGACATCAGTCAACTCTGTCGTCCAAATCCAGGTATGTTTGAGCTGATGCTAACGTTGTTGATTCCTTAGTTATAGTATATCTGGCTGACAACATCACTAATGGCTCATTCTGTTCATCACAGATCAGGGCTTACCTTTGTTCCACAAAGTGTTGGTTTCTGCTGCTGCTGGATCTCTGTTGATCGTCGCTGCAGTCGTGATGTACTCCAAGAAATGTAGAAAAATTGACAGAGAAGGCAAGTGCCAACATGCTGCTTTCAAAACACATTCACAGCCAAAATGATAACCATCGTACTCATAATTTTGTTGTTTAATGCCACCTAGTGTTCTACAGTAATGCTTTTGAGCCTCGATAATGATGCGTATTGGGTAAAGAGACAGATCTTGTTAAGATTAACCGTTTAATGCATCTATTGTTGCAGATCAGACTTGTGAAGAAATGATCATTTACGCAGAGCCAACGTTGCACAAAAGAAAAACACAATTGGTATGATTTATGTATTTAAATTATTAGTATCCTATGTAACAGAATATGCTTATAATGTCACACATTTAAACGATGCTACCATTTTACACCAGATACGCATGTTGCAGCATTTTAGTGTGAAATTCCACATGCTACAGAACAACCAAAAAAATGGTTCACAGTTCAAAGACGGTCACACGTCTGCTGAAGTTCATGCACTTGCGGCTTGCATCACGTTTATATCTCTGCGTGTTAGGTCTGTGCATCTTGCAGGCCCAACCCCCATACATAGTTACCTCTCCCTTTATTGCTGAAAGTGATCAATGTTTAATGCAATAGTGAAACCGAAAAAAGAAAAACGGCATGCGCACTAAGGAAAGTGAGTAGGCTACCCGCTTTTGTGAGCGTCAGCAACAGTATTTCCCTCAAGAAACAACAGTTTTTTAAACCAAAGTAATCAAATACAGTTATAAGGATTATCCATAATATTAAATAACAATACTAATCGCTTCATTTTTTTAATTATCAATGAATTGCGGTAAATATCGCCCTCAAACTAAGGTGCTCATGGTGATTTACTTATTCTTTTAGTTGTAAAGAAGATACAATAGGAAGGCAAAACGATATTGGTTGCCACATTTTTTATGTAATTTTGTATTATTATATCATGTGTATTGTATTATTGTTTATAGATTTTTTTATTTTTTTCAGAAAATCAAAGAGGAGACCCAAGTAGAGTATGCATCTGTCGCCATAAGAAGATGACTGAATTTTTTTATGTGCATCAGTCAATGTTTATACACTGAAAAAATGTTATGTAACATACCTTGTTACCCCACTGTCAAAATTTTTGTTTCGTCAACTAAAATATTTTAGTTATCACTTAAATTAACATTTAAGTTGACTTAACTGAAAAAAATTGTCAGTGGTGTAACAAGTTACTTAAAGTTTTTACAGCGTATGTAAATTAAAGCCCAGTGATAAATAAAGTTTGAAGCTTGAGAAGGTTAGTTTTGTGGACTTTTACTGGATAACAGAAAATGACGAGAATGCTAAACACAACTTCAAAGTCAGGGTGAGGATGTAATGACAGATATTTCAGTTTTTAGACCAACTATGCCTTTAAAGTCAATGCAAAATGCTCTTCAGAAGTAGTCAAAGTGAACTCCGCTAGAGATGTTTTGCACGAGCGTGATAGACGTTGGTGTTTGCGTCTGAGGTGTCAGGAGTGTGTCAGTGCGAAACGGGCTACGCGTGGTTGAAGGTGTTTGTTTCCATTCCTGTCAATGATACTTCACGAAACACTTGATGATATAAAACGGGTTTAACAGTTTTTGCGCTATTCTTCTAACAAAATTCAAACAAAGCAGAAGTTTTCCAAACACAGATCGGTGTTTCATTTTTTTTTTTTTTTTTTTAACTGTCAATGATTTCCCTTACAAAAAAAGACATTTATACAAATGTACTATTAGTGTACTTATTTTTTAAACTAAAAATAGGAAATTATGCTTTTAGTCTACTTTTTATGTACTGGGAATTATGTATATCTCATAAATACACTTAAAATGACTTTTAAGTATATTTGAGCTAGGTTCTTCTAGAATCCATGTTTTCATTCTTCAGTACTAAATTTACAAAAAACTCACTTTTTACTATATTTATTACAATTGTAATATTATCAATTGATTCGCACGGCACATTATAGTTATTATTATTATTATTATTATTATTATTATTATTATTATTCATTATTATTATAATACTTACAATGCACCATTACAAATGAGTAAAATAGCATGAAAAAAACAAAAAAAACAAACAAGCACTATGCTATACGTGTCAGGCCAGTAGTTGGCGATCAAGAAAAAACCCTCTAAAATTCATGCACATGACAAACTTTGGTCAGTGTTCGCATATTCAGATAATTGTATTCTTGCTGCAATGCATCATGGGAATCCTGGATGAGTTTTGAGTCAAGGGTCAAGGACCCAACTAAATCAAACACTGACTACCATAATGGTAGTAAAAAAAATTAATTATCCTTCATCGATTGTACTCAAAGTTTACTACTGTTATACTTTAAAGTACACTTAGATATAGTCTTAGTGTAAAACATGGCGTGTCCTTCCTGTTGTGATGGCCTTGCAATGTAAAAATGGAAAAGGGTTCCCATTTCCTATGATAAATTACATTACTCTTACCTATAAAAACAGAGCAGCAAAGACCAGTCTTAATATTGTGGAATACAAACACATCAAGATGAAACAACCGATGATCTGAAGCATGATTGTTAACCTCGGGTGCCCCAAAGGTCCAGCAGCAAAAGAAATAAAGTCATCGTTACTTCATGAAATATTTTGACCTTTTAACTAACATCTTTCAGTTTTGCATATTTCAAGAAAAGGCAATAATACTACATTTTTTTACATTGGTCCACAAGACTGTAAGTGCATAAAATGTGTGCTATCTGGAACAGTGCCTTACTGCCACATGTACACTGTAACTAAATAACACTTCAGTTTCATCACAAAGTAAAGTGTTTGTTATTTAAACTGTTAATTATAATAATTGCTGAGATATTTGACTGTCAGTGATCCCATATACTGAAATATTGGTTTGGTGTTAGTTTCAGCTAAATCTTTTCTCACGTGTCTTACTTTTTCTTCATTTTCGCTTTTACTTGGTCAAAATAAAGAGTGTCACATTAGTGTCTGATTAGCAGCCTCGGGAGACGTCTCATTGGTGGTATCCATCAGTGGAGAGTCAGGGGATCAGGGGACGGGTCTTTTGAATGAGTCTTCTGTAATAAAACACAGATTCACATGTAAATGATGGTGATTTAATCTGTATATACACACATATGGTGCTTTTTACAGATGTTTTTCAACTGCATTCAGGGTTTTTTTTCTTGGAGTCTCAGGTCAGGCAGGGATTTTTCTCTTCTCTCACTCAACCCCTAAACTGCTCCCTGGGCTCCACAAGAAAAAAAAAATGGCTGCCCAATGCTCTGTGCGTCTGTGTGTGTGTGTGTGTGTGTGTGTTTACTACTCACTGCTGTGTGTGTGCACTTGGATGGGATAAATACAGAGCACAAATTTCGAGTATGGGAAACCATACTTGGCCACGCTTTACTTTCACTTTCACTTTCACTTTCACATACGATGAATCTTCGGGCTGATAAACTGCATCACAGTGTGATCGACTAGACTGCAGTGATACAATATTTGAATGACAGCGTCCTGAGCATAACGTTAATATTGCAAACTATTTACAGAGAATTGCGATGGTTCTTTAGGAATAGCAAATAGAAAAACACAATCTGTCACAAATAATAAACATCAGATGTCTCAAATAATGTGACTTGTAATTTTGCATTTGAAAATGCACATTATTTGACGACATAAACAACATACCATGGTTTTACAAACAAGGTTTAAGATTTGTCTCTGACTTCCTAAGATATGTTGATTAAAAAAAACTACTTTAATGTCCTAATTGAACAATTGCCTATCTCCTGGTTTAACCTAATCCCAGGCCCTAAAGTGCTTCAAATATGCTCAAGTTTCTCACCTGATTACTGCAGCACCTCCTGCTGTCTGTTTGAACAAAAGCAAAATTAAACACTTTATTTCAGTTAGTATAGGATCTTTTTTTAACCTCTTTCATTGCTTTCAGGCTATTTCTGTCTTGTAATCTGTACGTGACGCTCACCGTTCCTTTTTGTTCGACGCCTGCCATAGTAAATCACAGCAGCTGCAGCAGCAACGAGCAGCAGAACACAAACATATTCCTGCCACAGCAGCCGATGGCAGAGCAAAATCTGTAAAGATTAAGATAAGCAGTCATTATTACTAGAGAGAGATGATTTACATCTTTCCGCTTTTTAGATATTGATCGAAAACAGCAGATAAAACCAGATTAAATGTGTGTGTTTAAAAGTGCACGTGATGGTGATGGATGATCAAGTTGTATTTTAAATTTCTTCAAGGTCGAAGGCCCGAAAGACTACATTTTACTCACCAAAGACCGTAAGAATAAATGTTTTCCAACTGGTGATGCTGATGCTGCGACGACGTCGACGGGTGCTGATGATGATCTGTAGTTTATAGAGTCCAGAGTCTGTACTCTTGATGTTCATGATGGTCAGAGATCCAGTCTGAAGATCCAGCTCCAGTCTGTCTCTGAATCTCTCTTTACACTCATCATCCGTACAGATCTGACTCTGATCTCCAGTGATTTCAGCGACGAGAGTGTCATTAAAATACCAAGTCATCACGTCATTTGGGTTTTTCTTTAAACCAGGGTCTAAAGTGACAGATTCTCCCTCCATCACTGACTTTCTCAGCATTTCATCTCGTTCAGTAGCAGGAACATCTGTTTCAAAGAATTTGAAAAAGAAATGTCCACTGAGTGGCACTAAAACATTGGTTGAAACCCTGGAGCGTTTTTAATGACCCTCATATTGAAATTTGTGCACCTCAGAATTGAAATATCAGTTGCACAAATGTATGCTCTCTCATGTTGGGAATATGTCCTACACTAAATCCAACCCTAAATCTACCCAATACTGTTAACAAATGCAACACTGATATAAAAACACAATTGTTGATGCAACCGTGCCATTTCAACAACAGCTTACATAGATTTGTACTGTTTTGTCCAACCAAAGTTGGAGCTTAAGTTCATCTCTGTACTCCCTGAGCTACCGAACAAACCTGCTGTCTATGAAAACCCATTGAGCTTTATATGCGTGATGTTAGCATTTAAAAGCATCGGTTTTCAAATATACCAGAATGTTAGCATTGTTTTGAAGTCACAACATGATATTTTTAGCTTTAACAATCTGTCTGTGAAAAGTAAAAAAAAGTGTTTTACTGCCTCTAGTGTTCATTTCTTTTGGGAACTGCAGTAATATGTACTTACTGGTACATACTTCGTGTCTTGCTAAAAAAAAAGTGCACCAACGTACGTTTATGTCATGAGACCAGGTAGTTATATATTTATATTACATTAAATCCTCATTTAAATGGCTGATAAGTTAGAAACGGCACAATTAGAAACTTACGTCCACCAGAGGACAACGGTAGCTTCTTTACAAAACTGTACTTAAACTGTTTTGTTTAATAACAAACAACAAATAAATACTATAAATATGATTGAAACATATAGTCTACTGCTGCTGGGGTCCTTTACAGTATGTTTCACGAAAACGGCTTACCAACAACAGCAACACTGAAGATCCTTTCACCGATGCTGCTGTTATTAATCATCTGTAGTTTATAAAGTCCAGAGTCTGTGGTTCTGGTGTCCGTGATGGTCAGAGATCCAGTCTGATGATCCAGCTTCAGTCTGTTTCTAAATCTCTCAGTACCTGTATTACAATGAACATCTGTACAGATAAAACTCTGATCTCCATTGATTTGAGCGATTCGACTGTTATCGTAATACCATTTAATATCTTCTAGGTGGATTGTTTTAATACCAGTCTCTAGAGTGAGTGAATCTCCCTCCGTCATGGTCACTCTGTCTGTGTCAACACTGAAAACACCTGCAGAAGAACAATATAAAATGACTGATGACAAAAGAACAGTGTGTTCGTATCGAAGTGACATTTGAAGTTGCATTCAGGTTTTCAGCTTGAAGCGGGAGCAATAAATCTCTGTTTAACATCAACAGCACCGTTTGCTTTTACCGTTTACTGCAATGCTTCTCAAAAACCACATTATTTTCCACATAATTATCATTATCGTTTCTCCTCTAACCTTCGCCTCCTGAAACGTGTTGATTTGTACGAAGCTCATCGTTCTAAAAGAGCAAGGTGTGCTCCGATTGGCCAGCTATCCAGTGCGTTGTGATCGGCCGAAGACCTCAAGCGTATGGAAATGTTATCCTACTTATCATAACATGATGCCATATCCCGGCGCTATGACACCACAACAATAAAACTTGAAAACTTATGACCCCTTTAATGTTTTGTACTCTTATCTGTTTCACAACTCAGTAGCTCATTCGGTAGCACTTTGCATTGCAGCTGATAAGTGATCATGTGATCATGCAATCATGGGTTTGATCCCAGAGAAAACACGTGCTCATAAAGTGTTCATGCACTATAAATCAGGATTTTACCAACATTTGACTGGCACAGACAGTCACACATTGTTTCATGAGGACAGATGACAGTTGATTTTAAAATGTAAATATAGACCATAATAAGGTGCGTAATAAACACCAATGGAGTAATTTAGTTTACTGGAGGACAGGCTCAAAATAAGCAGCAAGTACTGGGATTACCAGGCAGCTTTGAGAAGCACTGATTTAAAGGAAACGAGAGTGTAACAAACAGAAATAGATGTCTTACCACACACAAAGAACGCAGTCAGTGTGAGAACAATAAGGAATAGCATTTTGACCACTTTTATACTGAAATGAAATGGATTAAATAAAATCTGCATTTATAAAATCTATTTCTGATCAAACCAAAGTCTTTAGTTCTTAGTCATTTTGTTGAGTCCACTGATATAAAAAGTGAAAGTATTTCTCTGCTCACACCAGAGGGTGGAACCTATTGTCTTTTGTTCTTCCTGGACCTCTTCAAATGAACCCTTAACATAACTATTTTTGTGTTTTTAGTGAACCATATCAATTTACAAACTCAAATGAGAAACAATTAAATGCATATGGAAAAAATCCAATTTGTCCATGTTTGTATAGAAACTACATGTAAAACCACACTGAGTTAGCCTGTGCTAAATACATTTTAATTGATTCAAATTGCAAATTCAATGATGCCAATTCAAATTTTATACAGAAAAATGAAACTCATATTAGTTAAGTGATTTTACTTAACATTTTTTATCAGTTCAGGAGAAACATGGTTAAATTAGTTCAGATATGCCTTCTTTGGTCAAGAGGATTCTGCCCATTATAGACAGATCTCTCATCAGCCAGTTATTAAATTATTATTATTATTATTATAAGTTATTTATGCTGTCAATTCTCTCTTCCATGTTCACAAATGCATTTTTCTTCAGACATTATTAAACCAAAGTATTTCTCTTTAAATTTAACATGATTGGATTCTATACTTTCTTCATTGCATGAAAACAGATTAATTGGTATTTAATTAATAAAAATACAAAACCTGACATAATATTCAGGGTTTTTTTGTAGATTAATCTTTTAAAACATTAAAAGAACTTTCTAGTCACCTCAGGAGCCTACAGCTGTTTATTGTAAAACTCTCCTTTTACAGGAAATACCCGGTTGCGTCCCAAGCTTGTGTGTGAATCACTGTCTTATTAATTATTATCTTCACCAACATGAATTCACTCTTAGTGTCACACCCAAAATTTGCATTATATACTATATGCCATTGTCTTGGTTCTTACTACTATCATTATTTCCCTGGAAATGCAAAGTAAAGGCAGGGTTTTAGTTTCTTTTTTTGTAAGCTTGTGTTTGGTTTCATGCTTTTCATTTCATTTCACCGTCTCCCATCCAACCATTAAACAAACAATAACTTCAGGTTTAACCAGTTAATGACCGAATAGGGGGCAGGCCTTTCCCCCCATTTTACAGCTATAAAATGGTATGCGCTTCCTCTACCTGTCACCTACGCTTTGGTTCTTAACAGAAAGGTAAGACCATTCATGATTTTGCTTTGAAAAGGTTTGCTGCATTGTGGTCAGTGGGAGCCGTTTTCACTTTTTATCAAAAGAAAAATTATAATATTAGCTTTTTCACTAATGGCTCATTTTCTGAACATCTTAAAACAAATCGTCAATGACCATTCACTGCACACCTCCTACTAACTTCTATTGCATACATGATGGTGCAGTTGATAAATTTCACTTATGGTGTACATGGACTTTATCGGATTGAGTTTACTAAGTTAATACATTACATTGTTTCATTGTTTCCTTAACAACGAAGCCACTAACACCAAAGCAGACCCTAGCAACCATAAATTGAATGGCAATCCAGACTGACTTCATCATCCTTAGGATATGAAGTTTTGATATCAACAATTCAATTTCCACTATAAAGCAATTATTGTTGCATGACCCCAGGAACTACATTTTTAGAAGCAGCATTGGAATTATTGATATCAGGAATTTAATTTCCACTAATAAACACATGAATACTTGATATTAAAAATTAAATCAGAAAATAGTTTTTTCAGCAGCTCTCCCCATTATTGTGGCATCAAAGAACAAGATAAACACTGAATTTCTATTGTATGGATAGTCATTTAATGAAGCTCAAATAGAAATCTTAAATATTTTGATATACTGGATTTTGACTTTTAATGAGCTGTAAGATCTAATCATCAAAACTGAAGCAAAAACATCTTTTAAAATGTTTTAATTTACATGCAATTATTCTAAAATATATATATGGCGGTGTTACTTTTTGAAACAAGTTAAAGAAAATATTTTTTTTTAATTTTTTTTTTTTTTTGAGACTTAACTGTAGATCAAGAAATGTTGAGTGTAAATTCTTTCTTTATAGGCACACTGGGTCTGTTTAAATTACACATGCTTGTGAATACATAGCGAAAGGATCCATATTGTAACCGTAAAAATACATATTACTACCTAAAGGGTACATATTGGTACCTGATTACCAAGTTATTTGAAATACATTTATTTCCGGCCTGTCCTCCAACAAAAAACAACCACATAGGTCGCTTGTGCAAGAACCTTATTCTACCTATATTTACGTTTTTAAGTTAAGAATACTGATAGTGATATAAAAAAAATGAGTGTCGTATGAAGTGATGTTTTGTTTAAATTACTTTTTACACCGATCTCATGGTAATTGAAACATACTTTACTGGGTGTAACACGTACAAATGACCACATCTGAACCTACCCGTTACAAAAATCCGGCAAAATCATGAATCTATAGCACATTTACGTTTTGTGAGCATGTTATTTCCCGAGGTATGAACCCATGCTCGTGTGATCAGTTCTATCGAGTATACTGGTATACCTGAAGTTGTACTTAATTCGCTTTAATAGTGTGAAAGTAGTGCCGAGGTTCAATTGAAGACATGGATGATAGTGTTTTTAGTATACTTTGCATGCACTTTAAATATCTCGCATTCAAAGACCGAAATTATCGATATATCACAAAATCCTTAATAATTGCTTCGTAAATGGTTCTATTGAATATGCCATAGTAATTTAGTATTTTAAAAGATATAATTTTTTTGTTGTTGTTGTTTTGTTTTTCCATAGACTAAATTAGGAAAAGTTCATGCGTGGGGGAAACTTGTCACGGTCAAGGTGATTACAATGGAGCATTATACAGTTCCAAACAAACAAGGTGCACAGATTCCACTCAAGACTGAAGTAAGAGATAAACTTTCATGCCTCGATGTTGTTTGGGGAAATATGTTTGAAGGGGAGGATATTGATCCTCAGCTCACCTTGGAGAAAGAAGCAGAGTTCTACAGAGGAGCCCCACCACAATGGCTGAACTTCTACTGTGCTGAGAAAAACCGTACACCTTTTGTTAAGAGGGACATATACACAAAAATAACGGAGGCTATCCAAAAGAGAAGAGAAATGAACCATAGCATTTCCAGCATTAATGTCTTTCATCAACCAGGCAGTGGAGGTACCACACTGGCGATGCAAGTTCTCTGGGACTTGAGGAAAAAGCTCAGATGCGCACAAGTAATTGATTCAGTATCAGATTCAAAAGCAATTGCACAACAAGTGATACTTCTGTTTAATGCGGGGTATTCAGAAAACCAAAACACAGTCCTACTATTTGTGGATAACAAGGAGACAGAAGAAAACGACGAAATGGAATTTAACTCGCTGCAAGAAAATTTGATTCGAAATATAAAACAAAGCAACATCAGCGCAAACAGTCCTGTGGTCATCATTTTGAACTGCCTTCGAAAAAAGTACAAAGCCGGAAAGGAGAAACTAATGCTGTGTTCAAGTCTTTCGAAAGAAGAGCAGGACCGTTTCAACGCCAAGCACACAGAGGTTGTTCAGAGACATGACGGACACGACACGTTTCATGGCTTTAACATAATGCAGAGGAATTTCAGCCAATCTTACATTACAAAGGCCTGCGAATATATTAAACCTTTAAAGAGAAAAAGGAGACCTCGCAATGCTCAAATGCTGTCTTTTTTGGCTTTGGTTAACTCGTATGTCCCAGGCTCATTCCTCACTGAGTCTCTGTGCCTAGAGTTCTTGGATAAGAAAAATCGCATTATTGGCCGTCCCACTTTGGAAAAGCAAATGAGGGCCTTTGCTGATCTTCTGGTCATATATTCAACGTGTGCCGGAGGGGCCAAATCTAAGGACAGGTGCATACGAATGGCACATCCGATGATCGCTGACGAGTGTCTGTCGTTGCTAACTGATGCTGGTGTAACTTTGGGTGATACAACTTTAAAAATCCTCTCAGACTTGTGCCATCAAACGGTCCAGCCTTACTTGGTGAAAATAATTAAACAGCTGCTAAAAAAGCGAGAAACGGATCTGAAAGAAGTTGGCGAGAATCAAGAAAAAGAAGAAAAACTTCCTTTCTCCAAACTTATCCAAGATATTAAGGAGAAAGAAAAGAAATCGGTATGTGTGGGACTGCTCAGGCGCGCAGCTAAGAAGTTTCCACAGGATCCATTTATTCCACAGGCTCTTGCACGTTTTTACTACATTGTACTAAACGATTATGAAAGAGCTGCATTCTGGGCAAAAACTGCTATTGACAGAGATCCAAATAATTCTTTTATCAGAGACACACTTGGACAAGTTTACAAAAACCAACTGAAGAACCAAAGCCTGTCAACACCTTCTAGAAAGATGTTACAGATTACAAAGCAAGCATTCAAAGCTTTTGAAGAAGAGGAGGAGACTGCAGAAAAGGAACTCGAACCAGGGATGCAAGACATCTGTGTGACTAACATCTCTAAAGTTTTTAATTACAGGGGGATTTTTGGCTACATACAGGTAGCAAAAACAATTTTCTACAAGCTAGAAACTGTCAACCCAGAATGGTCTAAAGTGCTCAGACGGGAAACAAAGTCTCACAGTTTAATCCACTCCGAAAGGTGTGAAAAACACCAATATCTCCTCACAAGTTTAGGGCAAACAATTGGGAAGAAATGCAGTTTTTTGGAGACTTTTCTAATATACTCAAAGAAAAAGATTGATAAAGTTGATCCACAGTACACTACAACAGACACTGTGGAGTGTTATGAAAAATATATAAAGAATGAGAAACGATTCTTTTGCAGGTCTTTTGCGGGTATGCTTTCCACTTTAAGCCATATCACGAGCGTTTCTGACCTGGAACAAATCACAGAACAATGGAAAGAGATTTATATGTGTTACCGAACTGAGAGGGAAGCTCAAAACTACATCCTTGCCAACATTATCTTGAGTCAGAAGTCTGCAAACTCCGAAATACTCCAAACAGTGCCAAAGCTCCAGGACATATTACAGAAACTTTGGGAGGGACAGAGCAAAGACAGAAGCCCAGAGTTTTACCTCTTGATCCTTTTGTTGTTTTGGCCTGATAGGGCAAAGAAAACAGGAAACACGCCAGATCTTAAAGTGTGCGTCCAATACATGCGTGAATCATATGAGAAAACCTATCAGAAATACCTTCGCTTTCGTTACCTTGTTCCTCTCTTCTTCCTTGGAAATGGTGGAGGTTTGCAGAGACTGGTTCTCCAGACCGAGCTCACCAGTCTTCTTGATGAAGAGCATGAAATTGAAGGTCTTCAGCGTATCGAAGGGGAGATCAGAAATTATAAGGTGTTTGCTTTGAGAGGCAGAGACCAAATTGAAGTTTCACCTCACAATCCAGCCAGTGTGTACAACACGGACCTGGTCTCCTTCTACCTTGGTTTTACCATCAAAGGACCTGTTGCCTACAAAATCAGATATGTTAAGAATCGTACGTTATTATATACTTATAACCTTTTTTTAGTATTAATTATTGATGGTTGTTTAGTTCGTGTCTAATGCAAAATATTTGATTCTCTACTTCTTGCAGCTGCTCAGTTTGTGGACAAACACAAGAAGAATATCATTTAGCGTGTCAAGAAGGTGGATTTTATCATAGATGACCTTCTTCCACTGATTGGCACCGAGCAATACTCAACCATCGTAACAGCTTCAACAAACAATGAAAAAATTAAAAGAATATACTCTGTTCTGTCAGCGGATATGAAATAAAGGACAAATTTTACCAGAGCCTTTTAAAGAATGAGCAAGACCTTATTCAAAATTTGAAGACATTATAAATTGAATATTTGGAAAGAAGATTTCCAGTTAGTGTGTACTGTAATGACGCAATATAAATAGCTGTCTGATTATCAAATATTTGACATCCATCCATCCATTATTAATAATTCTGTTTTTGATTTTTAATTTTCTTGTTTGCTCTACTCTACTTAACTATCAGTCTATTCTTTGCCTGGCATGGACTGATAATACTTTGAAAGTTTAGCAGGTAAAGTTATAAGCATAGATTCCAGGTATGGGACACTGTTTAATGGATGTCTTTCAATGTTTTTAGAATGCTCTTTTGTGATAATTTATTGACTACTTTAGTGTCTGATTCTCTGTTAGCTGTTAATTTACAAGAATTGCATAAATTGATCAGTTCCATTTACTGTAAGAGTGCATTTATTCCAATAAAAATCAATGTTCCTTAAACTCAACTTGGGCATCTTTTGCTGCATCTGGGCCAGGACGGCATGTCATGTTTGATGGAGCGATGAATTCTGAATGATTCGATCAATTTCTAAAGAAATAGTCTTAGTCGTTTTACCAAAGAATGGTTAGAGAACATAGTAAAGCTTTATCCATCATCCGTTATTATGAAATGTTGAAGGAGCTGAAGTAAGCAGTTCATAGAAAGAAACTGCAGCTGATTCGAAGCTGGTCTGTACTGAAGAATAGGCTAAATTTCCTACATGCCACTGTTCAGGAAAGTTACAAGAAACATTATTGCTGCTAAATGGGGACATACATGCAGATATGAAACACTGGATCATCTTTCTCAATTCCATGGTGCTGGTGCTTTGTTCCCTTTCAATGTGGATCAGGTGAATGGAGGCCGTCAGACATGCAAACGTAATACAAACTTTTCATTCTGGAAGTTTTGTTAATCAAATTTTGCATTCATGTGTATCCATGTATCCTGGGTAGAATGTGAGGGTTTTTATTTGTGCTGACACTAAAAATGACCCAGCAGCTGAGACGCAGGAAAATGACCCAAAAGCAGTGAAACTTATATATATATATATATATATATATATATATATATATATATATATATATATATATATATATATATATATATATATATATATATATATATATAGTCGCATTGTAAGAAAATTCTGAGAAAAACTGTAAAAATTTCAAGGTAAAAAGTCGCTATTTATTTATTTCTTGTTCAGTTATTTCTTAAATCCATGAGGGAGTATTGTATTGTATCATAACAAATGTATGACTATGATACTTTTCTGTATCCAATGTATTTTTTTAACATTATATCAGATGTTGCAGGTGTTTGACTGCTCTCAGCACCCATAATGTAAGTTCACAGATTCACATGTAAATGATGAAGATTTGAATTCAAAGGTCACAGGTTCGACCCTCTGGTCTGGCCGGGATTGTAGGTGACTTGATGGGATCTGCTCCAAACTTCTTCCTGGGCTCCGCAGCAAAAAAAGGCTACCCACTGCTCTGGGTGTGTGTGTGTGTGTGTGTGTGTGTGTGTTTGTTTACTACTACTTGGATGCGACAAATGCAGACCACACGTTTATGGGAAGCCATGATGCAATGTTTGAATTACAGAGTCTTAACCAACATTTAAAATATCCCTTTATCATCTGACGATAAAGACATGCAGTAATTATTACCAGAGAGAGATGATAGGTTTTACTTATCATCAGTTTCCAAAGAACAGCAACAAAAACCTGATTAATGCGTTTTGTTTGCCTGCCTTTGGCAGCAGTGTCGTTTTCATTTGCACGTAATCATATTTTAATAAGGATCAATAGAAAGGAAGGTTAACAGGCTACATTTAGCATTTATCAGTAGCCTACCTTGAATAAAATAAGTAAACAGACAGGAATATGCGAATATTGTGAACAAGAGGAAACTAGGGATACTGGGAACAGAAGGAGAGGGACAAGGAGTAGCAAGAAAGCATAATTGCAATTTCTCAATGGGATTAATAAGCAGAATATGAGCATTCAAAAGATATGATGGTACACAATCTTGTACGTAGGTGGCGGTATGCACCTAAAAGTTGTTTGTATTCCGCCATTAACAAAGAGAAGAAGAATTAAAAGCGAAAGAGAGATTGAGAAAGAGATACGTATATTTCTTTCTTTTTTTTAATGTTATTATTAATATTTTAATGGCTATAGTAGAATGGCGATTTTGTTCTTTTATGTTTTTTTTGTTTTATTCCACCACGGTAAGACATTTGTATGTGATCTGCCTGCTAACGACAACGTTTATTGCTTTTCGGATCGCTTTACTACAGTACTGAGGTGTTTTCGGCGCTACGGTCGGACTTCCGCCTTCTAATATTTTGCTCATATACATTTAAAAGACAATTAAAATTGTGATAAGATCAGCTTAGGCGATGGATAGGATAGACTGTCAAAGTAAAATTGATCAAACTTTATCTATAAGTAATATGCCTTAACTTTTGAGTAAATATCGATGCATACGTTAGTGTAAAGAAATCATCAGATGTTGCCTACATTGATGGTAATGTGAGCTTTGGTTAAAACCTGATATAAAACTGTAAATAAAGTCGTATGCAAAAATGTAAGCACTCTTTGCAAAATGTGAAAAATCTTAACAAAATGTCAATGTTCCTGAGTTAAAGTGAACACCGTTCTTCAAAAAAAATATCCCTCATTTCCTGCCGATTCTTTAGTTTTCCAGCATCTTTTGCATATTTGAACCCTTTCCAACTGACTTTTGAGATTTTTAGATCATTTTTTTTTACACCAAGGACAGTTCAGGGACTCTAAAGCTATTAAAAAGGTTCAAACATTCACTGATGCTCTAGAAGGAAACAAGATTATTATTTTGTTAAAATAATTTTTGTTCATATAGTACTAAACAATTACTGAGTACTCAACCAAAGATACCTGCATGTTTCCAGAAGACAGATCGAGTGCAATTTACCTCAATCTTCAAATTTAATAGGTTTTACCTCCGGCTCTTAATGCCTCTTGCTTCTCAAACTTTTGAGGGGGGTTATTTGAATAATTTAGCTATTTTTATCGTCTTATGGACTATATGTAAATATATATTTTGTGTAAAAAAAAATAAAAATAAAATAAAATCTTACTCAGGACAGTACTATATACAAAATGCATGCACTTTGTATAATCCGTGTTATTTTGTTAAGAATTTTCACAGATTCTGCAAGGGGTGCACAAACTTTTGCATACCACTGCATACATCGTCTCACATGTACTCAAAGTAGTCTTACGGAAATTAACCATGGTTTTTTAATCATTTTTGTAGCTAAACCATGGTTAATTTGTGAAGTTGCTGAAGATTGTTAACAAGAATTGTGTACTGTACTTGTATGAATGCTGTTTTTCATTCACTTGATATCCAATGATATAGTGACTTATCTAGTGACACTAATGCCATAGGTGGAAAAAACAAGCTGTATAACATTGAACATTTTTGTTTATTTTACTTTTGTTTGGCTCGTAATTAACTTTTCATTTCTTTTTCAGGTTTTTTTGGTGTTGTTACTATTGGATTATTAGTGGTGGAGGGAGATCCAGTCACATTAAACACTTACGTTGAAACAAAGGAACAAGAAGAGATTAAATGGTATTTTAGTGACATTCGAATAGCTGAAATCAGTGGCGATCTCAGTGATATCTGTACAGATGTTCAGTGTAATGACGGCACTGAGACATTCAGAGACAGACTGAAGCTGGATCATCAGACCGGATCTCTGACCATCACGGACACCAGAACCACAGACTCTGGACTCTATGAACTAAAGATCATCAGCAGCTCCGGCTTCAGTGAAAAGACCTTTAATGTTACCGTTTACGGTGAGTCACTGAATGAATGTTTAAAAGCTGAGTAAGCAGACCACAGCATTTAATTTGATTCCATTTCAAGTTTACAAGCAGAGCATATGATCCCTACAGTTGCAAAGACTAAAGTCTCAACACCAAAGAGATATTCTTTATAAAAGTTATGACTTGTCCTCACCCCTTACGTCACCGTGTGGGTTTATTTTCATAACACCTCCCAAATGTTTACGCAAGAAAGAAAGAAGGCGGAGCTATTATTCTCGCTGTAGGCACAACCTGTCTGTGCGAAAGGAGGAGTTGGGGATGGAGGAGGGTAATTTGCTAAAATTAGCTGAGAATGTGCCCACTGGATGCAACAAATGCCACGATTATGAGGGATTTTATTGTTTTTGTGTCACTGTGCCGGGACACGGCATCGCGTTACAGTAAGTGGCATTCAGTGTGGTATTCGGCCAATCACAATGCACTGGATAGCTGGCCAATCAGAGCACACCTAATTTCTCAGAACGATGAGCTTTGTGCGTATCCACCCGTTTCAGGAAGCGGGCCATAGAGGAGTAACAATAATGTAAAGTATGTGTAAAATAATGTGTAATAATTGCATTACACCAAATACACAAAATAATGTTTTTTTAGCAACATCGTCAAATGACCTTTTCTCTTAAGGTATTTAATGCAGTATATTAAATCTATTTGAAGTGTAAAATAAGTTTCTCCCCAAAAAGCAGCATTTGGTTTGTGTTTCAGGTGTTTCTGCTTCTGAACAAGATGAAAAATTGGTAAAGGAGGGCGAATTTCTCACTTTAGATCCCGGTCAAGTAAGACAACCAAACGAGATAATGAGATGGTATCATAACGGCGTTCGTATCGCTGAAATCACTGGATATCTGAGTCAGGTCTGTTCAGAGGATGAGTGCAAAGAGAGATTCGGAGACAGGCTGAAGCTGGATCTTCAGACTGGATCTCTGACCATCATGAACACCAGAAAAACGGACTCTGGAGTTTACTCTCTAAAGATCGGCAGAAACTTCCAACGCGGCGGCAGCAGTGCAACCAGTGTGAAGAGCTTTGGTGTTACTGTTAGTGAGTATAATTTAGTTCCCTTGAGCAATTTGAAAACACACACACAGACAAACAGATAAATAGATAGATTTTTACTCAAACTATAATTCAGAGGCCAGTTGCAATCATTTTATTTTTTCAATGCCATACAAAGATGATCAAAGTATAAAGGGATAAAGATAAAGATAAAACTCTGTATGTACTGTTTGTGTTCAGCTGTTCCAGATTCAGGTCAGTCCTCAACTGCTCCAGCAGGAATAGCTGTTTTTGTCTGCTTTTGGCTGCAGCTGTTGTTGTTGCTGTAATTTACTACCGGAAGCGTCAAGCAAGAGAAGGTGAGTAATAACAAGATGGGACATGTTTTTTTTTATTGAAACAGACAACAGAGAGCAGCACAGTGCTCAGGTAAGATACTATAGCCTCATTCAGATTTCAGGTCCAGTTTTTATGCATATCTTAAAGGTAATCATATTTAGGGCTAGATTAACTAAAAGATTTTCTCTACTGTCTGTATGTACCAAAGACACACAATCTTTTGGCTTATTAATCTATGTTCGGTATACCATAATGACAAATGTCTGTTTTTTATTGTTATTTGGGTCCTTTGTTTAGTTCTTATTTTAAGCACCTTGGCAGCAATTACAGCCTTGAATCTTTCTGGTATGATGCAACATATTTTGCACACCTGGATTGGGGGATTTTCTGCCATTCTTCTTTTCAAAGATAGGTCAGGTTGGACGGGTCCCATCAGTGCACAGCTAGTTTTAGGTCTCTCCAAAGAGGTTTGATAGGGTTCAAGTAAAGGCTCTGGCTGGGTCATTCTCTTAGTTGCGTCTAAGCCACTTTTGTGTGTGTGCTTAAGGTCATTTTTGGAAAAGTGAACCTTTGGTCCAGTCTGATTTTCTGAACGCAGGTTTTCTTTGAGGATTTTGCTGAGCTTTACTCCATTCAGCCGTAAAGCCCAGATTGGTGAAGGGTTGCAGTGATGGTTGTCTATCTTGAATTCTGTCCCATCTACACAAAAGATCTCTATATTCAGTCAGAGTGACCATCAGGTCTTCTCTTACTAAGGCCCTTCTCCTCTGATTGCTCACCGGGTGATCAGCTCTTGAAACAGTCCTGGTTTCGTCAAACGTTTTCAATTTGAGAATTATGGGGTGCTTTCACACCGGAGGAACCTTTTCATAGTTGCTAGAATTCAAAGAGCGTTTTGAAAACTTAAGGAATGGATGTCTTCGGTCTGCATGCAAACAAAGCCAAAAACCTAGATATTTTAAGCAATACAGAGATCCTGGCCAGGGAAAATGGCGTGTATGGTCACCCAAGTGTATGCATAATGTACATCAGTCCTGCAATCCTGTTCTCATCTTCTCTTCTTCTTCGGTCAGTTAATCTGTATATTTTTTTACAGATGAATCCAAATTGATGCTCCAACCCAGGAGTCCTTAATGATTGTGACATACTGTTGAATACTACAGAGGGGACGTCCTCTAATCAGACCGAGACTGCCAGTGAGACACCAATGTAACGTCTTTTATGACACTCATAATTCCATTACCGGTCATGGAATTTCTGGAATGTCATGGAATTTTAAAAGGTCTATTCCATACATTAGACTTTTTTTGTCCAGGGAATTTTTTGCTGTTTAAATTTTAGTTTCCATTTATCAAAACTGAAATTTTCTATGCAGTTTTTTTTTTATTGCGTTGTTTCACACATGCTGTTGTGAGCGTCATATTGAAGGCAAACATGCCACAGTTTCAATATATAAGAGCCATCACATGTTCCCCTGTTAAACCTAAATCGAGCATTGTGATACATCGGCTAATCAGTCCCTTAACCAACCCACTTCTAAAATCCTATACAAAATATTTTTCTTTAAAAAAAAACCCCAGAACAAATGAATAACAATATAATGCCTGATCCTCTCTCAATGCAGCTTACATTGTTATGCCAGTAGGTGGCGGCAAGAGACTTTCTTAATGAGATGAAACTGAACTTTATGATTCACACTGGTGCACTTATGAACAGATGTATTATAGAAAACGTCTCGGTTACGTATGTAACCCTCGTTCCCTGAAGAAGGGAACGGAGACGTCACGTCGGATGACCGACGAATTGGGATCTCGCTTCGAGAGACCAATCTACTTCGAGTGTATCTAAACGAGCCAATTGAAGATTGGCATGCGCTAATCGCATCCAGCTGCCGCTGATCACAGCGCGTGTATAAATAAGCAGCGGTGCAGCGCATATTCAGGTTTTCGCTGAGGAGCCGAGCTAGTGACCCGGCCCCTTCAGCAGAGGTGCAGCACCGTGGCGGCGGGGCGTGGCGTCTCCGTTCCCTTCTTCAGGGAACGAGGGTTACATACGTAACGAGACGTTCCCTTTCAGTCGGTCACTCCGAGTCACGTCGGATGACCGACGAATTGGGATCCCTACCAAAACGCCATGGACGCTGCCTCTTCCAGTGTCCTGTGGGAGCCCACAAGCCCCCTCAGTCTATCGGCGTAGGCGGGCTCAACCACAAGAAGCCAGCTACTTTTGTAACACTACCCATTCGTAAGACTGGAACACTGGGAAACGTCCCACGTTCTAGTGAACAGGGACGTGCGGAAGTCCAGCCTTCCCATAGGAGGTCTCGGAACGAATACGCATATGGACAGTATTTCAGTTTGCATATGGAAAATTGGAGGTGATTGAACCCTCTTAGACGGGCAGAAGGTCTGCCGGGGAAACACGGGGCTCTAAGGCTATGCCGTGGAAATACACACATAAAGTCCTCTTGGGGTACTTTACATGGCTCCCAGCCCTCACCGGTTCTCACGGATTCATCGAGAGGGCCTGGCGCCGGACGCTCCGCAACATCTGGCTGCCGAGGGGAATGGAGGAGCTCGACAGGGTCTACTGTATGGACGCTCTGGAGCGGTTATCAAGCCGACCCGAAACCGGGCCTCTCAGTGCTTCTACCCGTTTGAGGTGAGAACACAGGAGGATACCGGTTCCATACGTAGGCTATAGAATCTAGCAATCGTGTTCGGGGTCGCCCAGCCCGCAGCTCTACAAATCTGTCAGCGAGGTGCCACAGGCCACTGCCCAGGACGATGCAACACTTGCTGAGTGTGCCTGCAACCTGAGGGGGGGGGCAGGGCATACCCTGTGCTTGGTAGGCTAGGGTAATGGCGTCCACTATCCAGTGAGCCATCCTCTGCTTGGAGGCGGCACTCCCCTTCTGCCGGCCTCTGTGACAACGAGAGCTGGACTGAGGTCATGAAGCTTTGTGTCCGGTCAACGTAGCATCTTAGTGCTCGGACGGGACAAGCAACGTCAGGGCTGGGTCTGCCTCCTCCAAGGGCAGCGCTTGAAGGTTCACCACCTGGTCTCTGAAGGGGGTAGTGGGAACCTTGGGCACGAGCCGGGCCGTGGCCTCAGTGTTACCTGTGAATCCGCGAGCCCAAACTGTAGAGCACGAATCGTCGACCGAAAAAGCCTGCAGGTCCCCTACCCTCTTGATGGAGGCCAATGCGAGCAGGAGCAACGTCTTCATAGATAAAAGAACTTTAGCACAACTGCTGGCAAGGGTCCGACGGAACCTACTGCAGTGCTGTCAGCACTACAGACAGGTCCCAAGAGGGTACTGTTGGGAGCCGTGGAGGATTCAACCTCCTGGCTTCCCTCAGGAACCTGATAATCCGGCCATGCTTACCCACAGACCTCCCATCTATGGGGTCATGATTTGCAGCGATTGCAGCCACCTAGATTTTAAGGGTGGAGGGAGACAGCCTTCGCTCCAACCCTTGCTGCAAGAAGATAAGCACGACTGATAGGGCAATTCCGGGGGTCTTCACCCTGAGAAGAACACCACTCGACGAACAGGCTCTACTTCAAGGCATAGGCCTGTCTCGTGGACGGCACTCTAGCCGAAGAAATGGTGTCAACTACCCCTTGAGGTAGGTCACCTAGAGCCTCCGCATCCCATCCAGGGACCAGACATGTAGTTTCCAGAGGTCTGGACGCGGGTGCCAAAGTGCCC
The DNA here is from genome assembly GCF_018831695.1 of Puntigrus tetrazona. Lineage (NCBI taxonomy): Eukaryota > Metazoa > Chordata > Actinopteri > Cypriniformes > Cyprinidae > Puntigrus > Puntigrus tetrazona. The sequence goes on from NC_056720.1 coordinate 4,540,554, forward strand.
GTCTCTGAGTCAGAAGATCCTTCCTCAGAGGATCGGCCAAGGAGGGGCTGTCGCGAGGAGCACAAGTTCTGGGAACCAAGTCTTCACCAGTAGGGTGCTACTAGCAAGACCTGCTCCTTGTCCTCCCTGACCTTGCACAGTGTCTGTGCAAGAAGGCTCACTGGGGAAATACATACTTGCAAAGGCCCCGCAGCCAGCGGTGTGCCAGTGGGCAATGGGAAGTCTCTGGAGAGGCAAACAGGTCTACCTGAGTGGCTCGGAAACGTTCCCAAATCAGCTGATCCGCCCGGGGATGGAGTCTCCATTCTCCGGGTAGTGCAGCTTCGCGACAGCTCGTCGGCTGCCTGGTTGCACACTCCTGGAATGTGAATGGCGAAGCGACCTCAGAACTTCCGACTCCAAAGGAGGAGGAGGTGGTGGGCTAGTTGCAACATACGACGAGAGCGTAGACCACCTTGTTGGTTGATGTACGCAACGGTCAGTATGTTGTCTGTGCGGACTAGTACATGCTGGCCTCGAAGGCAGTTCTTGAGACTGCCTAGGACGAGATGTACTGCCAGCAACTTTAGGCAGTTGATGTGCCATTGCAGTTGAGGGCCCGTCCAAACCCCTGACACTGCATGCCCGTTTTACGTGGCCCCTCAGCCGGTGGTGGAGGCATCCGTGAAACCACAGCATACCTGGAGACCTGCTCCAGGGCACTCCGGCCCGAAGGAACGAGAGGTCTGACCACGGGGAGAAGGTTTGGCGGCAGGCCGGTGTTATTTGAACCCGGTGAGTGCCACTTTGCCACGCCCACCTCGGGACTCGATCGTGTAGCCAATGTTGAAGCGGTCTCATATGGAGTAGTCCCAGCGGCATCACTGTGGCCGCGGCTGCCATATGCCCCAGGAGCCTCTGAAAATATTTCAGTGGGACCGCCGTCCTGCTCTTGAACATATTCAAGCAGTTCAACACCGAATTGGCACGCTCCTCTGTGAGGTGTGCCATCTGATCGATCGAATCCAGCTCCATCCCAAGAAAAGAGATCCTCTGCGTTGGACAGAGTTTGCTCTTCTCCTGGTTGACCTGAAACCCCAACTGGCTGAGGTGCTGTAGCACCAGATCCCTGTGTTCGCACAACTGAGCCCGGGACTGAGCCAGTCATCCAGTTGGTTGAGAATGCGAACGCCTTACTCTCTCAGTGGAGCAAGGACTGCTTCCGCGACTTGCATGAAGACGCAGCGTGGCGACAGGGAGAGCCGAAGGGTAGGACTTGTACTGATATGCTCGACCTTCGAACGCGAACCTCAGGAATGGCCTGTGGCACGGAAGAATCGACACATGAAAGTACGTGTCCTTCAGGTCGATCACTGCAACCAATCCTGGGGACGGACGCACTGAATAGGCGTTTCTGTGTCAACATCCTGAACGGGAGTGCTCGATTCAGGATTCACAGATCCAAGATTGGTCATAACCCACCGCCTTTCTTGGGCACTATGAAGTATGGGCTGTAAGCCCCGACCTCATATCGGCTGGAGGAAGCGGCTTTATCGTGCCTTCACTAGAAGGACAGCAATCTCCGCCCACAAGACAGGGGCACGCGCATTGTTCACTGACATATAGCGGATCCCACTGAACTTGGGGGGCCGCCGGATGAACTGAATCATATAGCCGAAGTCGAAGGGTTCCGCAGGAGCCACCGGGATAGCCTGGGAAGATTCAACCAGGCATCCAGAGACCGAACTAGCGGCTCGGCGGAACCACAGGCGTGCAGGCGATGGGGCAGCGAGGGGGAGTGCAGGGACCCGGCTCGGGCGTCTCGTGGCCGGTCCGAAGCGGGGTCTGAGTGTGTGCGCAACTCTTACCTGCATCCCCGCAGAAGTGAGGCGGGTAGGCCGTTGGTTCGTTCTCCCAGTCTTCCCACTGCTGCATATTAGCCCAAGGAGAGCGCGAGTGGCGCGGAACTGGCCCGCTCAACTCCTCGCTCTCCCTGGGGACCCAGAGACAGAGGAAACCGCCCTTGTCGAGGTTTTAGGTAGCGGCAACATTCTCTGCCCGTTAGAGCAGCTCCCTCCATCCCCGGATCTGCTTGCACCTGCGCTTTCCTCCAGGTTTGGCAGGAGCCTGGACAGGCTGGGTGGCTGCCCTGCTGCCAGCTCCACGGTGCTGCCTAGATGGGGGCTGCTGCGTTGACTGCACGGGAGCGGTGGCGGCAGCAGGGGGCACCCTCGGCGACAAGCTGGCTGAGGTGGGCCGTCGGCGGCTGGGTGAAGGCAGCAGCTGCACGCCGAGGCAGGATGTTTCTTACCTCAGTCTGCTTCTGGGCAGCGGAGAACTGCTGGGCAAAGTTCTCCACTGCGTCGCCCGAAGTGGCGGTCTGGGTCATGGGGGCATTCAAGGAACGTGTCTTGTCTACCTCGCGCGCATGTCGACCAGACACAGCCACAGATGGCGTTTCTGGACCACCGTAGTGGCCATCGCACAACCCAGAGACCGCGTTGTGACCTTCGTCGCTCGTGGCGCGAGGTCCATCACGATACAGAGTTCTTTCAGAACTTCCGGGTCATGACCACCCCTGTGCAGATCCTTCAGTGCCTTGTTGCAGGTTCATCAGGCCAACGCCAAAGCGTGTACTGCAGACGCAGCTTGTCCACAGGCCGCACAAGGCACTGCCGTTCAGAGCCGACGAGTACCTGCAGGCCCGGGAGGGGAGCACAGGATCACCGCACTAAGCGGAAACGGCATTGGGACACAGCTGCATCCCAACTGACCGCTCCACTGGGGGGTGATCACCGTGACTCCCTGGCTGTGCCGCTGTCAAGGGTGGTGAAGGAGGAGGAGCCACTGGGGCAGTTTCTGGCAGTGAAAGGTGCTTTCCACATCCCAGTAAGCTCCTCATGCACTTCCGGGAAGAAAGGTACCAGGGTGGGGCCCTGAGAACCAGCGCAAGCCACCCTTAAATACCAATCGTCCAGCCTCGAGGGCCGGGAAGCAGTGGAGGTTTCCACTTGATCCCGATCACCTCGGCGGCCTGGGCAAGCATAGCCACCATTTCTAGATCTGTATCCAGTACATTCAACGCCTGGTAGACGCAGAGCAACCGGATCTTCACTTCCAGAAATGTCTGGCTCACCTTCCGATGCAGCGATTGACTTCTGATCATCAGGGGGAGCCCAAGAGGGTACAGCTGATACCCCACGTGAGGGTCCAGACTGCCCCTTTGCAGCTCCACTGGTTGCAGAGTTTAAGCTTTGTGTCACAACGAAATGGAGCCCACCTGTCTGCAGCCAGAATGAGAACCAAGTCGAGCAAACACAAGCTCCGCCTCCTTTTTCAAGGCGACAGAGCCCGCCCATCACTCCGAGATGACCATCTCCCGCGAGGAAATGATTCATCCACAACCGCCACCTCAGCATGCTCAGCCCAGGCACACGAGGCAACGATTGTGACCATCACCTAACACCAGGTAACAACCGCATCCAGAAACACACGGGTGTACGTCGTCTGAAGCAAGACCCACGCTGTCTTCCAAGACGCGTCGAGTTTGCCAGGCGTAACGTCGTCTTTAAAAAGACGCACACCGCGAATGCTCTTTTAGTGCTGCGGCAACAGGGGATAGCCGTTTTGCACACAAACAGGGGGGTAGTGCAGCCTGATTGTGGCAATCCACTCGACGCAGGAAAACGACCTCCGCTGAAACGCCGTACTCCAACACTCGTAGATCGTCTTTGGAGCGGAACAGTCACGCTTCGGCCCGGCGAAAAGCTGAATATGCGCTGCACCGCTGCTTATTTATACACGCGCTGTGATCAGCGGCAGCTGGATGCGATTAGCGCATGCCAATCTTCAATTGGCTCGTTTAGATACACTCGAAGTAGATTGGTCTCTCGAAGCGAGATCCCAATTCGTCGGTCATCCGACGTGACTCGGAGTGACCGACTGAAAGGGAACCAAGTTTAATGTTCCTCACACCTAACATACAGCACTATTATTATTTCACACGGCCACAAAACCATGTTTTCTGTGGTTTGTGCGGTTACCCTGTCGGAGTATATAGCAAGTATTAAATGGCTTTTAGGTACTTAGGGGTAAAAAAAAATAAATAAATACATTAAAAAAAAAATATATATATATATATATATATATATATATATATATATATATATATATATATATGTGTGTGTGTGTGTGCACACAACATGAGCATTTTGTTCAATGCATTTTTAAATAGATTTTCAATATATGTAGCACATTTCATACTTCTTTTTTATGTAAAGCACATATGAAAGTTGAATTAACATATAAAAGATGTAAAATAGTTTGTAGAATTACTACATCAAACTAAAACAAGGATTTACAAAAACAAAAAGATTTTTATTACTTTTAGTAATAAATTAATTTTTAGTAAATAATTAATAAAGCATGTTGCCCACACATTTTTAAGTTACACTAACATTTCTTTAATATTTCAATAACATTAACATTTCTTTGCATTTTGTTTTTTTACGTTTTGCTTTAAATGCACTTTTTGAAAGGCACTGCAGGTTCATACGGATGGATGAAAACAAGTAAAACACTGGCATTCCAGTAGATGGCGGGAAACGGCTGCTATAGCGTCTCGCATAGCCTTAAATTTACCTTTGTTTTGGAAACAAAAGTAATCTCACGTAACCTTTTTATTGAATACCCCCTTGCTCTTTACAGAAGAGTTCATATACACAAATCTGCTGTGAGCCAAATAACAAGTTTTCAGATACTGAACTAAGTCTGTACTACTGATACAGTAGTTGGTGTTACTGCTATGAATCGTGATGCTGTTACTGGAAAACACTGATTTTGTCCCATAAATGAACCTTTTCACTATTTTAACTTCTGCATTTTAACCAGTGGCTTTGATCAACCATCTTTGTCAAGTAAAAAGTTTAAATGTTTTCAATATCTGCACCTGTACCCGTAGAGAAGATACGGCTGTTAAATGTTGTTAAACCGGCGTTCAGCTGGTCGAAATACTTCAAGCTGAAATATTTCTCCTTACACATATCTTGATTTCTGTACATATATGTGGAACATCAGTCTGTCAATGAAACATGTATTTTTAAGTGTTCAAACCTGTTTTGCTGCAAAGTGTTTTTCATTTATGCCATTTCATGTGAGGAGAAGAGGTCACGAAGATACATTTTGGTATATGTTAGTATTATTGATGGTACTTTATTGTTGGATCAAAACTGTAATTAATGTCTAATAACTGCATTTGCACAGTATGTGCACAGGCCTTTATTGGTTGTTTTTTTTTGTTGTTTGTCATATTTCGCTCATATTGTGTGTATCTACTACTTTATACATTCTCAGTACACTGTGTGATTGTGTAGCTTGTAAGTATGAAATAAATACAGAATAGACATTTCAACGCAGTTTGAATGAACACGTTTAAATTCAACAACGCTGAAAGCCTTATAGCCATTTTAAAACCAATGTAGTAGCAGAGCTGCTGCAAGCGATTTATATGGCTGGAAAACCATTTATCCTTTCCTGAAACTTCACAGAAAGTAAACTGTGGCTGGTGTCCTAAGAAGTGTGTGTTCTGAATTTTACACGTAAAAAAATACGTCACAACAATCCCATGCTGCGGATGCATAAAGATTTGTGTTAAAATCGTGTTACTGTGTCACATGTACAGTAAGTGTGCGATATCGTAAGATCTAAACGCAATCTCCCTGTCCAATTACACGGAATCTTTTATCTGTTAGAATCAGTATTTAATAGTACATCTATGTAGAGCGGAAATCACGGTTAGCTTCATATGAGTATAAAAGAGGAGAAAAACACCCTCGACCACGCGCCGTTCACACCTTCAACACAAACATCCTACAACAGTCTCAAGCTCACGCAGATCAAAACATTTCTGTACGAAACAAAGCAGATGAAGCTGCTTATAATACTATTAATAGACAGGTGGAGCAAACTCCAGCTACCTTCACTGTAAACTTAAACATAAATACAAACACACAAATGCATGTCCATACACAAGTTTTACTCAATAAAGCTTATGCAACTATTTATTGCTCTGCAGTAAAACAAAAATAACAACATATGTATATAAACATTATATACATTATATAAACATTACTACAGTGTGAATCTGTGCTGACGCTGAATAAATGTCCTCTGACAAGCCTCTGTAAAACTTCTCATTTTAGACTCAAACATACGTTTTTCCCCATGAACCAGTTTCCTTTTGCTGTCTCGTGGCGACAGATGCATACACAACATGATTCTCCTCTTTAAAGTTCTGTAAAAAAAAAAAAAAAAAAAAATTATATATCACACAATATAAAATACTAATAAAATTATTAGATTGAAATGTTATTATATTGAAGTGTTTATCTGAAGCTTGTTTGAGATTGAATGTAAAATAAATATAAAATTTAATAACGGGCTTGTCTTATAAAGCTATTTAAGCTAACATGGAGCAGATTACAAATTTGGACTTTTTCCGAAAAGATCGAAATTTTACATTATGAATCAAGTGGTGGCAAAAATACTCATTTTTGTAAAAGTAAACATTTTCACAATATCAAAAATTATAAAAAACAATCAAATCTGACTTTAGATCAGCTTGTCGCTGAGCGAGTACACACATCTTCTCTACCCTTAAAGTTGCATAGTACTATATTAAAGTAAATGTACCCTAAAGACAACTATATGATAACTATACGGCACTTAAACGATAATCGATCGTTTCAGCAATATGTTATCAATTAATTGCAAAACCGTTTTTTTTTTTTGTTTGTTTTTTCATGCATTGATGATGTTATAGCTTTTATAAATATCTGATACAATGCTGTTAAGTGTAATGTGTGTGATTTGATTATCATACAAAAATTATCTCCAGAATAAATGCAGAGAAATTTCCTTACCCGTTTGTGTATTTCTCTTTTGTTGAATGTTGTTTCAGCATAAGTTATTTCTTCTTTACAAGTTTGGTCTGCTTTATTAATAATAATAATGCAATAATTAAAAAAATACAGCATTTTTGTAAATGCCATTTATACATTTGACATTCCAACACGCATATAAAACCCTATAAAATACAATAATATATTAGAACAATATTCCTAACACAATTTATTTTTTAAAAATAGATATTAATTTGAACACCAGCAGAGCAGTGATGTAATATTATTTAATGTAATGTTTACAAAGTTCAGTTTTATGTGAGTAAATGTGAGATGATTAAGCAATATGCAAACGTGTTCTGAAACCCAGGAACTGAATACATTATTTTGGTTTCTTCCATTAAAAGAAACTAGAGTGCTTTAATAAATTATGAGATTAAATGATAATTGCATAAATTATTTAATTATATATTATTGTTATACTTGTTTAAAGGAGTAGGAAATACTTGCCTTTTTGTCCGTTTTTCTACATTTCTTGAAGAAGCAGAAGATCCCGACTGCAGCGACAATCAACAGAGCTCTAACGACAACAGAGATCACTGCTACCAGAGATCCTGGAGGAGAAGAAGAGTTAAAGAGAGTCACTAATGTGAGTCAATGTGTAGTAAATCATCAGCTCTGCTGTACCTGAACACGTGTGACAGAGTTGACTGATGTTCAGATGTGTGGTCTGGTTTCTGATGGGGTTGTTGATCACACAGCTGTAGGTGTTTTTATCCTGATGTTCCACCTCCAGAGGTAGAGAGAGACTGATGCTGAGATCAGACACACTGATGCTGGACAATAAACTGTTTCCTTTGTACCAGGAGAGAGTCACATGACCCACGTTCACCACCGAACACAACAACGAACAAGATGATGATGATGATGAAGAGCAGTCTCTGTTGATGACAGGAACTGGCAGACGAGCTGGAAACCATCAGAGAATAGAGAAATATGTGAAAATCTAACCGATCCGTCGTTTTCAGTTCAGTGCATTGAGTAAATGTTTCTATTGTCTCAAAATATAAATAGTTGAACATTTCAATATGTAAACAATTAATTTTAAAAAAATGTATAGAGCAGATCTCTACTCACCATAGACCGTAACATTGAACATTTTCGTGTACAGATTAGCTGTGAGTATCTGTAGTTTATAAAGTCCAGAGTCTGTGGTTCTGGTGTTCATGATGGTCAGAGATCCAGTCTGATGATCCAGCTTCAGTCTGTCTCTGAATCTCCCATCAAGAACATTATCGAACGTGGAGAAGTTTTGTTTCTTTCCTCTGATTTTAGCTATATTAGCCTTTTCCGATTCAAATGTCCAAGCTATGGTCTCATTATGTATCTGAGTAAGATCAGAGTTTAGAGAGACAGAATCTCCTCCATCACGGACTGTATTTCATTTGTATCTGCCACAAACATGCCTGATGAAGACATGATTAAGGTCCTATTTTGCAAAGCCAGAAAATCAACTGTGTATTAAAACGTTGATTTACAAAAAAAAAACAAAAAAGGGAAAAACTACACTGCTTTTTATTGTATTTTTGGAATTTAACTGCCCTTTTAAAGTAGTTTATGTAAATGTGTTTTAAAGAATGATTTGTTACTGCAGTTATATTTTACGGTATGATACCCTTACTGCAACAAGTTTTGTTACACTAATTTGTTTTACACTTTATTATACAAACTTTATTTTAACTGCTTTTTTTGAATAATTTACTAAGCTTATATATATATATATATATATATATATATATATATATATATGTGTGTGTATGTATATATGTAAAGTACAGCAAATTCACACATACAGTAAATTACTGTAAATATAAATTACCCATAACACAGTTCATATTACAGTAGTTGTAATGGTATTTTAATGGGCTTTTTACAGTGTATAAAGAGCACTTTACATTTTTTTTTATTGTTATTTTCAATAAATTTCAATCTTTGCAGATTCTTTACAGTGAAGATAATGTAGTAGACTATTTTTATTTAATATAAACTATTTTGAAGAATGTGTTGCACTCAAAATTGCTAAATAAATAAAGCCATGTCTAACCAAGTGATTTTTAAAATTTGAAGTTGACGTCACAAAAATTGTGGTTCTTCTGAGATTTAGTTTGTTCACTTTACCAAAAATAACCCCTGGTTTACTCCCCAAACTTTACATTTTGTAATCCATATTTCTGCCACAAATCAATCAATTTCTGTCACAGTATCACTTCTATTACAAAACAGTCACCAAATATGGAACCTTGACTATCAGACCCTGGTCATAATAGAAAACCTAGAGCTTTTCATTTAAAATTTCAATTTCTACACCGAGACCCGGGGGCTCATTTATAGGATTTTAAGGCATGTAACGAGCGACATGAGTCAAGATTTCATGTAGAGTACATACCCCAAAGTAGTAGAAAATTATGTAATTTGAATTGTAGCACCAGCTTTAAAACTCTCAAATTAAAGGAAATGAAAGCATAAAAATGTTTTTTTAAAACTTACCGATCAGACTCCAGCAGCACAAACAGAACAAAAAAAAAGCATGTCACTGCATTGAAAGGTCTGAACTAATGAGGCTGTTTATCTTGGACACTCCTATTGTTGACACAAACACTCTGAACGTCTATATAAATATGTAGATATATATCTATAAAACATGAACAATTTAAAAGCATAATAGTAACAGATATATGAAGAGTTTGTTTGTTCCAATTAATATCAATTCGGTCGCAGTTGGGTTGTTTTGATAATACCCACAATTAATTAAAATGTAAAAACATGATTTTTGAAAATGCATAAAAACCGAGTTACTGTTTTTTGAAGATAAACTCTTCATATGCCGTTGATACAATTGCTAGATGCCTCACAGTACCGGCTTTACTGAAGTTCAGCTCGAGTCAAACCGAAACCTGCTGCGGGTTTGGCTTTTATCAGAAATGTTGTTTGATCTGTAGGGTAAACTAGTTTGGTAGGTAGACTGGAATTTAGAGCATGTGCGTTTGCTTGGTTTGTGAAACAAGGGCTTCTTCCTGCTTCTACTAGAAATTACTGTTGATATGAGAAATATGAGAAACTAGTTGGAAAAAAGTAGGGCTACAGCTAATGCAAGGCAGAAACAATGAACTATGTAGATGAAGATGATGTAGATCTTCTATGCAGAAAAACACACGACTAAATATGGAACAAGCAGTGACTTTAAAAGGGGTATTAAATTCATGTCAAGATTTATTGTTATTATTATTGTAATTTAGTTGCTTTGCACACGTGTTTCTCCACACCCACAGGTGGAAATGTGAAATAAAATAAAATACATTATGAGATTGTAGATATGTAGATAATTCTGTTGTTGTTTCTACTGGTTTCAACCAGTTGCTCGTCTTGTTTTTTGCCGTTGCTCTTTTTGTCTTCAGTACATTTAAAGAGTTTTAAAAAAGCTGTTCATAGCGGTAGGACCGGAAAAGCACTTTATATACAAACGACACACACATGCAGCGAATACACACTGCCGCCTACAAACTGTCTGTCCACCCAGCAGATCAAACCACAATTCTATAGAAAGCCATTTTCATCTTTGACTCAGAAACTGAATCTCAGTAACATTGGTAGTCTGAAGTTGAAGATGGTTTTATACGCACTTTGGTTTTTCCATTCACTAAACTTGACTATAAAATGAGAGTTACGCTTTGCAAAACCCCATTTGCAAAGCGTTGGGACGTGTTAAAGTGCGCACAAAATCATTAATCTGATTTTTAAATTCTACTGCTGATAAAAATGGAATATGTTGTTCACAAACACTTTCCTTTTTAATTTTAATTAAGGATGTCATTTTTGTTCGCCTGAAACCGCAAGAGAGACAGATCTGGGGCCTCATTTAGAAAATGTGCAGAAATCATCTTAAATTTGATCTTACGATCATTTCTCTGATATGCATGCGTGCGATTCATAGAATGAACGTATGAACAGAAATTAAACGTACGTGTCTCTTCCAGATGTGAAATCTATAAATCGCAAATGATCTGTGATTGTATTCAACACTGCAGCATTTTTTTTTTTGTATTTTTAATGCCATCTGAGGACTTCAGGAAACTCTCTGGAAATTTGACACCAGGTGATGAGTCATGACCCATTTTTGCTCGCAAAGACTGCTTTGCTCTATTTAGATGCAATCGCTAGAACTCCATCTGTTACCAGTTCCTCTTAAGGTGGACCGCTTCAAAAGAGTTTCATTTTGATATTCTATAACTTTTTCACTTCTGTTTTGCCTCTGCCCCAACTTGGAGTGTGTTGCTGCTCTCCAAATCCAATTGTTTATAGACTTAGCTAATAAATCAGTAACACCAGACATTAAAATGATAAATTCATGTTTCAATATTACTCCATTAATTGATACCGTAAATATATGTCCAGGCAACCTGTAAGCATTGAAAAATTCCATATCTTTTTACCAGTAGAAGTTAATAGAAGCAGTTTATAAAGACACAAGTATTTTCTTTGTTTGTATTAAATGAATGGCAATACGACAGTAAAATATAAGTACATACATCCCAACGCTCTAAACACTGGTGTTACTGAGATGCATGAAGACGATGACATACTATGGAAATATGGGGCTGAAAAGTCTCAAATAGCCAAAATGAATAAAAAGATATAATATGATGGTCCTGATGAGAGATTCAGAGACCGACTGAAGCTGGACGATCATACTGGATCTCTGACCATCACAAATATCACAACTCAACACAATGGAGAGTATCAGCTAGACACAGTTGGAGCGAAAAAAGCAACAAACGCATTCTGAGTTTCAGTCAGCAGTGAGTATAGAGCAGGGATAAGCAGTGATAGTTCTAGGATGCTGTGTGTTCCTGGGCAATATATTTTACTGACCCTGTAACAAACTTTTAATTCAAATATGTAGTTTATCTCTACACCTGAACCTAACCTTACACATGAGTAATGCCTAAAATCAGATTTAATGATATATAAGTGTCACTGCTGTACAAGCACCAAACATTGATTGTAAGCCTAAACTGCAGAAAAAACGGTTCTCCAAACCTGATTGGTTAATCACAATGTTGTTCCAGGGTCAGCAAAGACGTTAAACTAAGAACAATTCAAACACGGCAAAATCAGGTTCTGCGTTACTTAATGCTTTTAAATTTGGGTCAAATTGAATATAATGACACTGAAAGTAACTCTTTATTTGCCTTACTTGCAGATATTGTTAATAGTATATCTTGTGTTAAATGCATATTTTACAGAAAGTTAAAGAGGATGATTGTGTGGGTCATGCACCAACTGTAATAAAATGATGATCAAACGCTAATGTTTTTTTTAAAGACCCAGAATGTGTGATCATTTTCACTATAAATCTCCTGCAACGACCTCAGACTCAGTTTTGAGATTGTGAAAATCATCACACGTAGCTTCAGGAAATCAAAGAAGGGTCCTCATAAAGGGGTTTAAAGGCATGACAATTAACAAAGAATTAATAAAATGGTCTCCTATAACTTCAAAAGACTATGCTTTGTATTAAAAGGACTATTGTGAAGCTCGTTCATCCCATTGGGGCATTATTATTTTTGTATTCTTAAAGTTAAAAGTGTAAAACGGAGATACAAACTACCCATCAAAAGGAAATAAGACCCCACTATGGTATTGATTATTTACATCTCTACAGAAAAGTGGTTTGATCTGCTGACAGACAGGCTGCCTGTGCATGAGAATGTGCCTGCTGCTGGACGTCTGCGTTTGATGTCTGTTCATGCGTGTTTCTGAGGTGTGAAAACCATCCGTCTTTGTGGCTGAACGTTTGTTATTTTTCCATTCTTGCTCACATGAAACCACTGACTTTTGCTCTAAAGAGAAACCGTTTTAACAAGTAATACCGGACTCTTTTTTTGGTGCTGTTTGATTTGGTTCTTTTTTTGTATTGCTATAAAATGAAATATATTACACTTATGAATCATGATCTCCTACTCGTAGTCATTCAGTTCAGCTTTGCTAGAACTGTCAGAAGCTATTAAGCAGAGTCAAGCCATATGCAAACAACACTATAGCACCATTTAACAACATAATCGGGAATCACTTCTACTACATAAGTAGTTAGCACTGTTGTCTCACAACAAGAAGGTCCCTGGCTCAAGACTGGTCTGGAACAGGAAGCCTTTCCGGGTGGAATTTGTATGTTCTCCCTGTGTCTGATTACACTGGGTTTACACTGGTTGCTCCAGTGAGATGCACATTAGATTTTACATTTTCACAGGACGTGTGTGGGAAGAAACTTGTGTAAATAACTAAATAACACATTGTTAAAAACAATTAACTTATTTGAGTAAAGGTTAATAGTCAAATCCTATTTATTTATACTCTGCGTTGAAACCTGGTGATCTCAGAGGTTATTAAGATGGAAGTGGAGACCTTTAAGATCACAACAGTGAGTCAGCAATGTCAGGGCAATTAGACCTGAGAAGCAATTGTACTTGTAGACTGGACCATCACAAGAGCAGAGATGTGGATAATACACCAAGCAAGGTTGAGATTCACCATCCGGTCCATGTACTACTCCTTCTCATTCATTAGAAGGTATGCCTATGCCTACAGTTTGGTGAAGTTTTCCTGAAAGCACCACTGATGCACCGTTCAACAAATAGACCCCAATTCAGAAGCATAGGTCAGCCTCATAATGGGGAAAGGATAGAAAGCCAGAGAGCTCTACAGCATCCCGTCCAGAAGCCAGATGATCAGGGTCCATAGATGGCTGTGGGTCAGAAGCATGAGGTCTGCAAACCAGGTTTTAGTTTGACAGTGCTAACCAGGCTGCCAGGCTCTGAACAAACGGTATCAACAGAACGATAGCTGATGTACCCACAGTAGGGCAGCTATGGGACAAAAGGTGGTGAGTCAAATGGCACCGTCCCAAGTAGAAGGTGACTCCTTGAAGCGGCACTTACCGGTCCTCCCGATTCTGCGGTAGATTCACTGGAGTGCAGGGAAATTGTATGTCCTCCAACTCCACAGTGAGAGGTGAATTCATGCCCTGATTCAAAGTGTGAGGAAGCATGGCATCGCTCACAATTTGAACTGAGAGAGCAATGATAAAAGAAATTGCTTTTTTTTTGGTCTGTGACAGCAGTGAGAAGTATGCGGGGTAGAGTGAAGGGGGATGCCCTCGGGGAGACAGACAAAGACCTTAAAGACTTGTTGTTAAACTAATCACACGGAGGAAGGTGCTTAATAGCCTCTGTCTGCTTAAGGACTGCTGAGAACTGCTGGGCCTGGGCGGTGAGTGCATGAGAAAGCGAACTTTGGATATAGGTCAGACATACCGTTATTCTCAGATAACCCTTGTCCCAAACCAATACAACAGAGGAGCCTTTACCAAATGCTGAACTGGGCTAGAGCCTGAGGGAAGCCTTGCAACCTCAGTGTAGCCATAGATATACAGGTTTAATTAAATGATACAATTAATTAAATAAAACAATTTAAAAAAATCTTTTCAGAATAAGCAGAATAAGTGAATGCAGTGTAAAACACAATTGTTTTTCTGTTGTTTTACTGTCTCTCTCTGTCAAAGGCGGTTTCGCCTCATGTTTAAAGTTCAAAGCTCTTCATCGTAGCAGGACAGGAAGAAACTACACTTACAAACTAAACACACACGTTTTTAAATAACCAGACTCGCACGCAAGATGTTTGTCCACCCGGAAACCACATTTCTGTAAAAGTTTCTGTTTAGATCAGTTCTGCTTTCACTACAGCTGTGTGCTCAACAGTCCCATCAGAAACCAGACCACACATACGGATATAAGCGAACTCTGTCACACATGTGCAGGTAGCGCTGAAACGTGTGGTTAGTTACTTACCTGATCTTTGTTGTAGAGCTGTTACTGGATCTCCCCAGACTCTCATTCTCCAGGATAGTCCTGTTCTCTGCTGCTGGATCTTTGTTGAATTAAATAGTGCATTTGAATTAAAATTATATATAGGAACAAAAGCTCTGTTTATAATGCAGGAGGAAGACAGAAGAGATTCAGCAAACAAAACGAAAATAAGAGCCCTCATGACTCATGCAAGAAGATGTTGCAGTTAGCTAATCTGATTGAAGCTTGCTGATTGAAGTGTTGTGTTCAATGCGAAGCTTCCAGTCTGTGAACAGACATGTGAATGACAGCATGACTGTTTTAATAATTAGTAGGAAGCAGATCAAAAGTATAGTTTAAACATGTCTTAACATAATACATGATTGTGTTTCTATTGTTTTTCTGTCTCTCCTCATGTTTAAAGGTCAAAGCTCTTCATAGTATCAGGAAGAAACTTTACACTAAACGCACATGCTTTAAATAACCATACTTGCAAGATATTTGTCCATTTAGTGATTGATCTGTTTGCTCCGCAGTGTACTGTGAATTATAATACACAGTATTTTCATTTCATTTCATTTTTTCTCTACTATGGAAGTTACAAGGACTAGCATCTGTTTAGTTACCCAGATTCTTCAAAGTATCTTCTTATAACTTGTTTAAAACAACCTGGGTAAATTATAATAGAATTTTCCTTTTTTGGGGGAAACCATGCATTTAAAGTAACAGACATTTTGTCTGTTATCATGTTTGCCCTGTAGTTTCTCCTTCCGGGTCTGTAAGGGGGCACTGGTGAGTTGTAGGTATCCAGGTATTTAACTCTGTATAGACAGAGAGGAAGAGCATCTGCTGAAGTAGGATTGTCCTGCCTTGCCTCACTTTTGGTTTCATGGGAAACTTCTGTTTATAGCCCAGTACAAAGGCTTCAGTGCATGTGCCTACTGTTTAGAGGGTAAGCATTAATACCACATGTTAAAGCCTGCTCAAAGGAGAAACATGGGGCCTTCAGTGTGGTTACCCATACTGGATGAAGCCCTGTCTGTATATAAAAGTATGTGAATTCCCACTTAAGGTGTTTCACAAGGAACATGTATATATGAGGATTGTTTCTTCAAGCCTGTGCTTACCGTGAAACTGCAGTGATGCAACTCTGATGTCTGCTCCCGAAAGATCTATTGGTTTAAATAGTAAATGGTGACATCTAGGGGGCCATCTACAGAACAGCAACTTTAATTTGATTTGAAAACTTTAATATTACATAATATTACATAAAATGTCATTTGAAAATTGTGTGGTCTGATGTACAAGTGATGGACAATATGTAAAATAAACAGTGTATGATTATAATATTAAGTCACATCTCTGAAAGCCAGTCAATATCTAGACCTCCATTCACCTCACGCATCTCCTTTGCATAGAGTTGATCAGGTTGTTGATTGTGGCCTGTATGTTGATTCACTCCATTTTAACAGCTATGGAAAGTTTCTGGAGACAGCAAAAAACATGAGCACCATTTAATATCCTCTAGGTGGATTGTTTTGATACCAGTCTGTAGAGTGACTGTATCTCCCTCCTTCATGGTCAGGATCCCTACTGACCCCGACCTCAAGGTGGCGTCGCTTACTGACTTCAGGCTTCTAGAGGGTAAGTGGACTCGAGCTTGAGTAACAGCAAGAGAGTGCAGAGCAAGCATGAACTTGATGCAAACCACAACCAGTAGCCAAATAGAGATAAAGAGAAGTGCGAAGTGGGCTTCCTTGCGCTCACTGAAGGTTCTGAACATCTCTATGAATGGCCTGGCTTGTTGAGCTTCAACAAAAATGCCATGTGAAATTTTTTTAAAGGAATACTCCACTCTTTTGGAAATAGACTCATTCTCCAACTCCCCCAGAGTTAATAAGTTAAGTTTTACCATTTTTCTGCCACGGATTCTGCTATGAGAAGAAAAATGGCTCCATACCAGAATGCTTCCACCTCCAAACTTCAGTGTTGGTACAGTACTTTTACCATCGTTCTTCCCTGGCTAGACAAAACCAGCAGTTTACCTCTAGGCTGCAACAAAATCAGATTGTTCAGAGGACTCATCTGGTCCCTGTGGTCTTGTCCCGAAGACTATTGAGGTCATTTGGTCTTAACTGGGGAAATGTCTCTGGGGCTCATAGTTATCCTGATCTCAGTTGACATTCAGGGTTTTAGAGGTCACCTATCTGTGTTGTTCCACCGTCTGGGCTGGACATAGACTGAATTTAGGTGGCTGCAGTGACCCTTTAATCTGGATACAGTCTGGATCTGGGCAGCTCCAGTGACCTCGGAATAAGAATGAAAGAGGCTAATATTATAATATTAATATTATCTCTTTTACAAAGTACATCAAGTGTTATGGGATGTGTCCACAGTTTGAAGGCATTCTGCTGATACTGGTTCAAGAGTAGCCACCTCCATCGCACTAAATTTGCTTGTTCTTGTCAAAATAAGTCATTTGTAAGGAAGGATTAACTTAGTTGGAACCAGATATCACAGTTGACAGTTTTTTTAGTATTTTTACTGATAAAGAAAAACTATTTAAAAATGATGCAATTAAGCAAGCCTGTTAAATAAAAATGTATATTTATAGTGTTGATAAAATTGTGATATATTTTTTTATTTTTTCTGTGGTAAAGATGTAACTTTTCATAGTTACTGTCACTGGATACATTTACGTAATAATTTGCATCTAATTCATGTAATTTTAGTTTTTCCCAATTTCAGAAATACAGGAAAAAACTGTAAAAAACATAACAGGAAAAATCTGAAAATTACAGATTTTAGTTTTCAAATAAGACTGAAGGACTGGAATAGCTAGATCAGGTGTGTTTAATTAGGTTTAAATCTCATCTTACGAAAGAAAGTTTGACACACCTGATTTAAGAAGTAAAAATTTTAACCAATCAGAGTTAATATTATATTACAGTATACACACAATGTATTGCTGTAATAATTGCTGTAATAACTCATTGTGTCATTTAGTTTGTTACATACATACGACAAACTCATAAATTAGTTTACAGACATTTAATACAGACAGGTGTTCAGTATAAGCAGTTTCCATCAACGATATCAATAACAACAGCATTAGACTCAATGTGATTAGAGGATGAGTTATTGGTAGTGTTCTTCACTCGAGCATCAGTGTGATTAGAAGAGCTTTCTTCAGCATCATCCATCAGTGGACTGTCATTCTGGGTTCTTCATTGATTTCAGCGCCAATGTCATTAAAATACCAAACCATCACATCATTTGGGTTTTTCGTTACAGCAGGATCTAAAGTGACTGATTCTCCCTCCATCAATGACTTTCTCCTCATTTCATCTCGTGCAGCAGCAGAAACGCCTGAAACACAAACCAACAGCTGCTGAAGGATCTTCATACAAAAACATAAAATAAACTCTAGATCTGATAGAGATTAGTTACAGTACGCTCTTTTAGTTAAGCAACATGTATTTGTATCCGTTTTGCAAATATTTTATAAAACTCTTTATTTTCCATAAATTTCTCATTCAAACAGAAAGGATAACACTGTGTCATCTACACCTGTGTTATTAATTAAATGAATGAATTGACTCACCACGAACGGTAACATTGAAGGTCTTTTCGGTGCTGTATCTTGTGCTGAATATCTTTAATTCATAAAGTCCAGAGTCTGTGGTTCTGGTGTCTCTGATTGTAAGAGTTCCATTTTTATTGTCCAGCTCTAGCCTCTCTCTGAATCTCTCAGTACCACCATTACACTGAACATCTGTACAGATAAAACTGAGATCTCCAGCGATCTGAGCTATTCTAGTGTCTTTATAATACCACTTTATGTCTTCTTGTTGCTTTGTTTGGACATTAGTGTGTAGAGCGACTGAATCTCCATCCATCACAAAAGCCGACAGTCCATCAGTACCGCCCCCGAAAACACCTGGAGAAGAAATAAAATTGTTCAGCAGGAAAGTAGTATAGGGAAATCTTTAAAACAGTACTTATATGTGCGACAAACTGTTGTTACATGACTTGGTTAAGCGTTTTTTTTCTTTTGTGTCTTTAGGAAATATCTCACATTTACTTTAATTACTTGGAAACTTCTGCTCAAGCTTTGAATAAACAGACGTTTCGTTCATTCATTAGGTAGAACTTGCTTCACCAACAATACTGAATGGAGATCAGAACAAAATGTCCTACTGATGTGAAAGAACAAACAAGAGCACTGAAATAAAAATAAATCGACGCTTCATTTTTAAATTTATTTCAATAAACATATTATTAAAATAAATATGCGTTTTGGATTTCAAACTTCGCGCTCGCGACTTCCTTTTCCGAGCCCGCCTCGTTTTCTTCTTCGTTGAATCGCGCGACCGCTTTAGTCCGCCATCTACTGGGATGGAATAGTTCAATAGTTTTACAGAATCTAATAAATGACATTCATATAGGCTAGCTGTAAAAACTATTTGTAAAAAATATGTAACATTTATTAGTGTTAAACCTGAAGAAAAGTGCTTTTAATTTAATGTTTTGGTTTTTAGCATTTATTTTTATTTAATTCAGAATTATTATTCTTAAAAAAAGTTCAAAAAGTGTTGAAATGTTTAGTTAGAGTAAAATGAAGAATAAAATGGAGTTTGTAGAATTCAAGATGTATCTGTAAGGACCATCACTTAAAACTAGCCTTATTGCATGCTAAAACTTTTTACATTTCTAGTGTTGTTGAGTGTACATTTAAAGTATTTTGATGTTACATTCACAATAAGTTTGCTGCAGGGGTTGAGCGCTGTTAAAAGAAAAGCACCATAGTGAGTTTTTTTAATGGATCTCACAATACGATAAGCATGATAAACTTGAGAAAGAGAGATACATTAAGCAACATGCAATTATATGATCTGAGAATCCTGGATGCAAGCAGCAGAGACAACATGTTTCAAGAAGAGAACTGAAGGAAATACGAGAACATCTCACGAAAACATCTCGTTGCAGGCACTGTTCGTCATCTCAACAAATATAAATCAATGAAAGTCCTTCAACCATCAATGCTTTTTGCACAGTCAGTCGTAAATTTAGTTTTGACAAAGATGGTTGACCCAAGAGCTCACTGGATATGTTAAATGCAAAAACTGGAAAGTACATTGGCAACATAATAGCAGTCTGTGCCATCGTTTCCAACTCATACAATGTCTTTCTGTTATATGATAGTTATGTTGGTATAACTATTATATAAGGTCAAAACATTTACTGGATTCTCAAGAAAGGGGGTTACAGATTACTCTAATATATCCCAGTGTAAACAGAAAGATGGAGAAGATGTACATGAATACAGAGCATTTTTTTAGTTTTTAGGGTTAACAGTGGGGTTCAGTATAGTGCTGATGAGACTAGTGCATACAAACAGCAATTAAAACAAGCACTCCTTTTAGGATTCAATCCCCAGTTGGCAGATTACATCAAAAAATATAATATAAACTGGTCCACCAACTCAGTAAATAGCATAATGAATTATGCCAGACATGGACAGGGATTGTTGAAAAAGAAAAAGGAAAAGCAGACAGGGCCCATACTTTCAGCTGCACTCACTGCCCTCTCCCAAAGCATGACCTTGCTTGGTGCAGACACAATACAGACTTGAAGGCAAACTGTGCCTTCCACGAAGTTTGTACAAAACAGCAGCAATGTTGACACATGAGAAGAACATGTGTCAACAGGAGATGGTGCATAGGGTAGAACAGTCACGTTTATGCAACAGGATTTAATAACTACTCAAAAAAATTTTTTTGTAAATCTTGTTTGATCTGCTGTAAACATAACTCACAGGGCAACTGCAGACCTAAGAGAGGTCTATTTCCAAAGCCAGACTACCCTTTTCAGTTTATCCACATGAATTTTATTGAACTGACACCTTGCCAACAGTACAAATACTGTATGGTAGACCGTTCATTTTGCTGCTGTGTGATGATGTGTGTGAGAAACCACAAGAGCAGCATACACTAGCAGAATGTATGAACAAAATGTTGAAATTTAAAGATGTTGTGGGAGCAAATGATCTGCCAGATATACCTCTGTCCCCACAGGCCTCAAGAGTGAAACCAGGCAACAGCATCCTGATCAAAGTTATCCTGACCACACCGACTGCAGTTAAGATCGCTGAGAGATCTCACGGATTCATCAAAGCCATTGCAAACTGCTAACACCTTGGGAGGGACGCTGAGTAGGGGGTGGAAGTCGGCCGGTATCAAAACCTTTGGCTGCTGAAGAAATCAACTAATCCCTTACTCCCAGCTATAGCGCCCCCAATGGGAGCACGTGAGGGCTGGAGAGTTGCTCTAAACCTGACTGCAGCAGTGATGGTCACACTGGTGGCCATATGAGAGACGATCAAAGGGAGCGGAAGCGAATTGAATTTCGACTGGTTCACAGAACGACAAGAACTAAAGACTCATTTTGATTTGAACATGTTTATGCATGATCTGTGTTTTACCATGTTTAAGGGCAATGATTACTAAAATGATTAGCCAGACATTTTTCAGTTTTACCATGCTTCTCCACCAAGAGAGAAATGGAGAGTTTAGTATCATGTGTGAAGTCTCAGTTAAAACCACACATGGCTGAGTGTTGATGTTTATGATACAAAGGTACACTGACAAGCTACAGTAGCGTGCCAAGAATGAGAGGCACTGTTTTATTTTATTCTTCCTTTTCAGTTTATTTTCACATTTTCCTCCTGTTTCTCATTTTCTATTTTTCATTAAGATGCAAGCCTTACAGGTGATCGCCCATGTAACATCTAGAAATTCGGTGGGAATTTTTCCTCAGATACTGAGGTTTCGCCCAACCTTGCTGTTTAAAGTAACATCGACTATTTAATCAAGTAATCAGTAGAGATGTAGTTTAACACGCATATGCTTTGTTATGTCATTTTAAATAGGTGCTAAATGTCAAACAGGAGGGAGATGTTAGGGTTATGTATTGACATTTTGCAACTTTGACCCTTCAGTTTCAGCTTCCATCTGGTATAACACGTCTTGTTCTAGGTCATGACATGACATGGCCTCTATATAGTATCTTAGACTGGTATGGGCGCCAGGGGAATCTGAGGGAATGAAGATTCTGACGCCCAAAAAGATATGTGACGAACATGTCGGGAGTCTTTGTTTTGCCAGTTGTTTTTACTTATCTTGCTCTGTCCTTTTTCTCTATAAATAAAGTGACTTGCGATCTGAGCTTGGAGGCAAAGCAGGCAAAAGCAGGGAAGGAGGCAGAGAAGCGCGGGGCCTGCCCGGCCCCTCGGCCTCAGGCGGACTGTGATCCGTCTGAGGCAAAGGGAGATTAAGGAGAAACCTGCTTCTCTCCCGCTTGCAATCGACAGCACAATCCTTGCAAGCTAAAAATCCAGAAACTTGTCTTGTGTTTTATTTCGCCTTGAGTTGATCCTTCCTGGTAAAGAGCCGTTTGAGTGAAATAGTCTCAACAGGGGGTAAACTTTTGAACAGGAACGTTTCCCAGAAGACTAAGGAAGTACAATTTACCTGATCATCCAATTAAAAATTAATTGCATTGGAAGTTCTGATGTTGAATGGTACTCGCTCAGATTATCCTACCTCCTTCTACTTATAGATCAGTATATAAATCTTCAGACCAATTTTACTTATTAGAGGAACAGAACACGTGTCAAACTGGATGATTGAATTTCCAAATCAGATTTGGGCTTTAGGCATTTTCATATTTATCATTTTCAACATTAGTAAGAAATAGACAACACACACAAAAAAAAAAAGAGTTTATTTATTTGGTTTTATATTTTATCTGAAATCAATGATGACATGAGTCATTTTCGATTTTCTGAATTTAAGTCTTTAATTGAATACAGAAAAGAACAAATGATACACAGGTTCACTAGGCTGACATGAGGGTTTTATGAACATCAAGCTGCCAACATTACCTGGCCCATAGTTTTCTTAGCTGTTACAGTATGAAATACAGAATTGCTGCAACAGGGAAAAAATGCTACACAGACTAGAGCAAACAAAGAAACTAATCCTGTTAACTTATAGTAATAATGTCTGTATGACAAATAAAATAAAACTTAAGAGCTTTTCGCAAAACTTTCATTAGCCAACTATGGGCACAAGTTCTGTTAAAATCATTCAATGAAAAAACTAGCAAGTCAATTACTTTTCATTGGTTTAAATTATAAAATATAGATGTGAATCATTACCTTTATTTTTTAATTAGATCAATGAAAAGTGTAGGTTTCACCCATCTAAAAAGAACCGAAAAGAATGGAAAATAACGGTGAGAATCGATTCTTGGAATCGAATCTCAGCGATTCAAGAACCAGAAATCGAAATCAAAATCACTGAATGAAACAGCCCTATAGCCGAGGCAATTACTTTCAGATTCTTAACCAGGCAACATCCCTTTATTGGAGAATGAATCCCAAAAACAAAAATGGTTACATATCAACAGAAAAATAAAAACATAATTATGCAACAATGAAGTACTTATTAACTGATCATGGATGTCCTGTGGATGTCACCATAGAGTATATGTTGTCCTCTAGTGGGAGGACATAACATGTAAAGGCAAATAACCTACTGTTCACTTGTTGATGTACTTTTACCTGAAATTTTATAACTTTGCATTTTATAACTGCACATATATTGAGATTTAAAGCTATGTGTTTTATTTTATTTATTTCTTTTTCTTGCTTTTGTCCTTTAGGAGGTCCTTTGTATTGAAAAAGAACATCTCAGAAACTAATTTTCAAACTGTGGCCTATGAATCAGACCTACATGTAATTCATGTTCATTTTTCATTATATATATTCATCCAAGCTTGCAATAGCTTGCTCTTTTGAGTACTGGCTCCATTGCTTTGAAATCACTGGCCACATGTGGAATGTTTTCACAAAGTATTTCTTCAGATATTTCTGAAATCTGTACACAAACCATTTCCAGTAACACAGTTCAGAGAAGTTAGGGGTGATGCTCCACTTTGCATAAATATTCCCTGCTCTTCTGTACCCTCTGCATGAAATCCATTGGCCCGTATAAAACTTTTTACCAGTTAACACTAAAGATGTGCAAAAATCTGCACTGAGAGGCTCTGTTCCCTCATAACAGCACCCAGTGAGACCATTCACTCGATGGAAGTGAACACTGTGATCTCCAGAATGGTTTTCTATTGTGTTGGTGCAGGTGGTTCGACCAGAATGGACACTGAACCCAGCAGCACTGACAGAGGTGATCAATCAGGATCTCATCTGGTCTGTCCTTATGTTCCAGACTTACTGGAAATGTCTCTGTACTGAATTTATCTAGCATTTCTAATGATACTGAACCAAGTAAGTTGCTTATCACATCTTCTAGGAGGTTGAAATCATTTACACCTTCATGACTCACTCCACTAAAGTCCTTTACAGAGAATATCAGCACATCTGAGAGCTGCTCTGTGAAATTATGCAACCACTTCTGGACATCTCCATTGATTGTGTTGACCACTGTAGTTGCTCTATGAGCCGCTGCCATAATCTTCTGCTGCACAAGTTCAATTTTCTCCTTCATCTTGGGGCTGAACTTTGACTTCAAACTTATCAGTGATATACTTACTGACTTCATCTTTGACAAAACCCTTTAAGTGGTCTCTGGGAAAGTTTAAGTATTCAATGTACTTGTCAAAATCCTCCTGCTCTGCCAACCTCTTAAGAATGTGTTTCTCTAAGTTAGATCTGTTTCCATTTAGGGATGGACAGTTTGTTTTCATTTCATTAGCCATATCTCTGGCGGTGTCTTTGTAGACAATCTTTTGAATGGGCTCTTTTCAGTTTCTGACAGATGATCTCACAAAAATGGCAGCTGATGTTGCACCTTGACAGTATTTCTGAAAAATGCTGAAGTACTCTGCACTTTTCTGTTCAAAATAGAAAACAGGGTCATTGACTTTCCAGAACATTTTTTGTTGGTCAGTAATTATCTTCTCTTCTCTTCTACAGATGGACATGACCAAATCCATGTAAAATTCTTTCATAAACACATAGTTCCCGGAACTTTGCTCAAAATCTATTACTTTCGCTTTGATATAATCCGCAAGTTCCTGAATGTAGCTTTTGTTATAGCCTATTTTTGCAATGTTAAATGACATTATCATATTGTCTGCGTATTGAGCAATGCCATTGACCAAAGTTCTTATTTGGGCTTCATCCTCTTTAGACAGACAGCATCCAAACTTCTGTTTATCTGGCTTGATGGCATTTTCAGCATGTTCTGCAATTCCAGTGGATTTATTTAACTGCACATAATCTGAATAACTTTGCTCAGAGAAAATATCCCTTCTTAGCGGGATAAAGGGGACACTTTCATGAATATCACCGAGGAGTTGTTTCATGTCTTTTAATACATCAATGTCTTTGATTGGAGGAGTTTCTGTGGTTATTTTATTAACACACTCTTTCCAAAACTTCCCAAACTCTTTTTCAGGATTGTTTCATCATTTGCTTTGTCTTTGAGTTTTATTGCAAGTTCTTTTGCTCTTTTCAAGAGAGTGTTTTCATGATGTGTCCTCTGAGCATCAATCCTTTTCTTCATATTTAAGCTGCTGGAGAATTTCATTTAATTTCTTTCTTGTTTCTCTCACAATGCTTTCCTTTAGCTCTTTGATTTTAATGACAAATGTTGCTTTCCACTGTATCAGTACATCTTTATCTTTGTCTTTCTCAAAAAATTCTGACATTGATTTTTCTACTTCTCCACTTTTCAATTTTAGTTTTACTTGAAGATCACTTGCTGAAACCTCGTCAATCATTTCATTTTCTATGCTGATGTAGAGTTTGTTTTCAATATCCAGCATGGTTCTGCGGAGACTCCAGGACCACTTGCTATATTCTGTTTCCAGTTTTCGGTATGTTGCTATTTCCAGAGAATTTCTGAAGCTGAACACAAATTGTTCAATCAGTAAAGCTTCCCAGAGATCATTTATACGATCCTTTAGGCACGTCAGCTCTAAGCCATCTGATTTTAAGGGATGGCGAAAAAGCATTGTTTTTAGCTCTTGAATGTTTTCACAGTATGATGGGTTTGGTGGTGCCATTGGTGGACTTCCTCCCACAGCTGTGCAAAATATTTAACATCTTTCTGAATATCAAAGGTAATGACATCACTGAAACATTCTGCATCACAGACTTCATCTTTAGCAGCAAGTTTTGTCATTTCGTCCAGTGTCTCCTGCAGTCGTCTCCTTCCCTCCATGTTTTTATCGCTAGCTGTGACATCTGTAACATTCTGATGAACAAACACGCATCTGGGATTCAGTTTGACCTTTTTCATCCTCATGAAGGCCTGAACAACGATCTGAAGAATGTCCTGCAGCTGAGATGGGCTTTCTCAA
This sequence comes from Puntigrus tetrazona, assembly GCF_018831695.1. Taxonomy (NCBI): domain Eukaryota; kingdom Metazoa; phylum Chordata; class Actinopteri; order Cypriniformes; family Cyprinidae; genus Puntigrus; species Puntigrus tetrazona. Next base: position 4,566,721 of record NC_056720.1, read on the forward strand.
AAATATTAATCAATGTTAGATTACCGACACCAACAACTAATGTGGCCATTTCATTGTCCTGATGTCTTGTTGACCTTCGGATAGTTCTAGTGCATGAAGCCCTCTGTATCAACAACCAGAATAAAGTCAAACTTCAGTTGTTTCTTCATCTCCTCTGACACTCTGACCAGCTGCATGAAAGCTCCTCTGGTGCATCTGCCAGCACTAACCGCAAACTGGAGTCCAAACATAGCATTCAGCATAGTGGATTTCCCTGAGCTTTGAATCCCTAAAACTGAGAGCACAAAGACTTTCTGGTCTCCCAGTTTCTGGATGAGCTCATCTAGTACAGCAGTAACCCAGATCACAGGAACATGAGCAGCATCTCCATCCATCAGCTCCAGTGGAAATCCAGAGATCATCATCTCTGCTGCAAGACTCGGGAGAGAAGAAAAACTATATGGCATACCTTCCTTGTTCTTATTCACTGATTTACATGATTCATAGATCTGACCGATCTCCCTCAGGATGTGCTCCAAGCCAAATGTCGCTGCTTGAAGTTCTTTTGATATCTTATCAAGCTCTATTTGTTCATTGGTCAAATTTGTTGATATCTGTTGCTCAGTTATTTCATTTTCTCTTTCAGTTTTATGACGTCTGACCACTTTTCATTATACTTGTAATGTAGATCAGAAATGTCAGCAGAGGTATATTCGTCCAGGAGGATTATGAGCCATTTCAGAAAGAATATCTTCTCATTAGGAGATTGTAAATTCATTTTTGTAATAAAAACTTCATGAACTCACCAATGTCCAACAGATACTGGTCTTCACGGATTTTCGCCATGTCTTGTTTTATTACATTTATTTCAATTTCTATTTCATTTCCCTGAAATCTATGTAGCGCTTTGTTTTTTTCACACCACTGATGCCACAGTTTGCCCTGGCAGAGCAGAAATGTTTCTTTGATTTCTGTCAGGTTTTATCCTTAAGTAAACCCATCAACTGCTTGGCTGCTTTTTTCCTTTTCTACAGTCATCATCATGTTCCTCATCTACTCTAATCCCTGACTGTTTAGGCACATCTTCAAGCTTGAAAACAGAAGATGATTCTGACAATAAGAATGAAAGGCATTTATTTATAGTTTGTATGAGTTCTTCAGATACATCCGAGTGATTTCTGCCTTTTAGTCCAATTTTGTATTTCCATTTTCTTGTCTCAATCACACCATTTTCATCCTCTGTAAAAAGACAAATAAGTGGCTTTCTATTCTTGTATAGGTTTTGCATTTGTGCTGCACTCTTGTCATCTCTGTCAAGTCGTGGTAGAATAACAACATTGACTGGACGCCATTTTAGTGAGTATTTTCAACTGCTTCTCATGGTCTCCTGCATCACCGTGAAGGTTACAGAAAGCAACACACTGAGTGAATTTGTCTGTGTCTTTTCCAGATGGACAGTACCAGGCGATCTCCACCACTCCATTCATCAGGACTCTGGTTTTGCTGCTGCCTGAACTGTTCCTGTGGAAGAACGTGTTGTGTTTGTCATTGATCAGACTGTTCATCAGCTGAGATTTGGATGAAGACACCGAGCCAAACCTAAAGAATGACACCATAGGTGTTTCTGTCTTACAGATATACTGTATTTTACTGGTTTCATTGTTGGTGTTTTTCATTTTCCAGGTCTTGTTGATTTGTCTGAATGTCCAGAGAGGAAACTCAATCTGTTGTGAGAATGGATCAGGAACAAGCAGAGGAAGAGCGTACTGACACTGAGAGAGTTTAGTCACTATCAGCTGCTTCAGGAAACTATCAGCACAATGAAACACAGCCATCTGAACATCCATTGGGTGAATAGTATCCTTCCTGCTTTTTCTTCAGCAAACAAAGGCATTTCACAAAAAATATCGACATCATCCTCATCTTTAAGTACATCACTGCTTTCTTGTTGCCCATCATGTTGTATATTGGTTTCATTACATTTAATATATCTTGCTCTATAGTTCATCATCAGTATTTTTGTAGGAAAGTCTGAATCAAGTTCTTCTCATCACAAGACTCCTGAGACTGTAAAGAATGTGTAGTCAGTTGAAGAACGTCTGCAGCTCTCAGTTTACAGTGGTGCCTGTTATCGAGTCTTTGAAAAAGATTCTCAATTTTTCACTGGTTACATTTCCTTTGCTTTGTTTCAATCGTTGACCATCTTCTGAATGTGCATCCACTTTTATCTGAGAAACAAATTATAGAAAATGTAAAACGTATAGAAGAAATTTAACTAGAAAATCTGCTGTGGACTAGCTTATGATTTACAGTTCACCAAAACAAATACATTTTGTTGTGTAAAGTGTTTAAAATCTCATAATGCAATTTAAACTGTATAGCTAAGGTATTTTTACCTTTACTCAACACATACCTCAAGTCTCTCTCCTGTCTCTAGTGTTGCGGTATATCCCATGTTGTCTTCGTTTAGCGTGCATTGATCTTGTTACAGAAAAGTTGTCATTTTAATCAGTTTTAAGCAAATCTATGAATAAAACATTTTTTAGACAGTAGCAGGTATGAACTGTTGACGAAAGTTTGCTCAATTGCAGTGTTGTGTCCGAGTACAGCATCCAAGTCCAGTGTTAAGGACTTTTAAGGGTTAAAGAGTTAATGAGATAAGTGACTAATTAAATGGCCTGGTGTTATGGAGAAATACAGAGTATCAGATCAATGTTTGCTTTAGCTGGGCTCTTTGGCTTCTTGTGTTAGATGTCTCTCTGTAACATTGTATGTGCTGTGATCAGTGCAGTCATCACTAGCTGTACAGCAGGTGTTCACCACTAATTCACAATCATTATCTCAAAAGTACTTGATTCTGCCTTTGGATGTACTTGGATACTGTATTCGGTCCCTACACTGCCTTACATTACTAACAAAATGATGCTTGCCTAGATACTTATCCCAGTAAAATGTTACACAGCTGTTTTTGTTAATTATTGTTTAATTAGTACTTATTATTCAAACTAACAAATGTATTTTAACAAAATAACCTATGTATACCAACACCTTCGAGCCTATAATGTATGTGAATTATGAATAATGCGCTTGAATAGAGTAAGTAGAGCAAGATATTTGTAAACCAAATCTGTCCTTACTTTGACATGTCCTGTTTTGAAGGCCTTCACGCTCCATTAATGCCGTGTTGTACATCTCAATAGTGTAGCTCTGCTGTTTATTATCAATGAACAGTTGCTCGATCCTGTTCATCAGATCTCTCATCTCTGACTGGTTGTTCATTTTCTTGCTGCAGGTGTGATATCTTCCACCACAATTCTCAATCAGCCGCTCCAGAGCAGAGTTTTTCTTCAGATCATCTATTATAGAGTCAGTCTCTTCCTGGCTCTCATAGGTGAAGAGAATCATCACAAACTGAAGAACTCTGTCACCAAACACTCTCTGAAGCCATTCAAGACCCATTTTATCAGCATCTGTTAACTGCCCCAGTCGCACAACAAAGACGAAGGCAATTATTTCATTTTCATTCACTAGTTGATCAGTGAGAGGCATGAGGTCAAGTGCAGTTTCATGTAAACCAATCAGGCTGTTCACAGAGAGCGTGATGTCCTAATATCTTCATTTGCAAAGGAAACGTTCTGGATATTGCAACGTTTTCCATATTTTCTTTATCTCTCCAAGAAGAATATTATTGTGTTGAAATTGGACAGCTGCGCTGTTTCCAAATAAAACAATAGATGGATTGTGATCTAGAAAATGGACATACACACACAGATAAGATTCTCAGATGCATCAGTGTACTGCAACATAAGAGCAAGTCTCATGCAAAATATCAGAGGTTGTATTCTTACCCATAGTGCTAAGCATTGGGTTAACAACGGAGTCAAAAACTTGATGTGATACACTTTAGAGCTGCTCCTTTCTTCTACAGTCTGTTCATTGTCTTCAAGTACACACTGCAAACACATTATCTGGATTTGAGTATGCAATATCTTTCACACAATAATTTATGTTAAGACCCCGGCTCTGAGTGACAATCATCTTATCACTGTAAATGCTGTATTTGCTTAAACGTAAGGTAAACAATCCAGGGAACGAAGAGTAAAAGTCCTGTCATATGTTTATTCCAGCCATGAACTCTGAGCAGCTGATTTCACCAGAGGGCGTACCAAGTCATTCCTCAAAGAGTTACAATGTGGTAATTAAGTGACTGATTAAATGTTGATTGAGCATTAGTGATGAACACCTGCAGTTAACAATCATCATCACTGAAGAAAAGAGAACCACAACAACTGACTTCAGCCAAAAAGTCTTTGATGAAATCACCTGGAAAACACGAACACACAATGCCACCATAATTGTGTTCAGTGTCTGCTTTAGTTGGGCTCTTGAGCCTTTTACTAATTCTGAATAGTTTGTTTCTAAACCGCTACAACATTGTTTCATAGAAAACATTTGTGCATAGCTGAATCAAAAGCTTGAAGTAGAAGCATGTGATTTCTGCTTATAATTCAGAAACTTTGTTAAGTGGTCTCCCTCTTTGATTTGACCTTCAGCTGATACAGAACTTTGAAAAAATTCCTATTAAACAAATGCTGCCATAATGCTTCAAAATAAAAGAAAGGTCTGTATTAGCTCAGACTTTTAGACACGGTCAGCAGTGGTGACCATATGTTTTCATAACTGCAGTGCATGATTTCTACTATGGTGTTACCCAGCATGCAGCATTTTGTTGATTATCACAATTGTAGAGATTCATATGCTGCTTCTTGCTGCAGTGCATTATTTTATTTTAATGTATGTGGTTGGTAAAAAAAACATTGTAAATTCAAATCAGAGTGTCAAATCATTCAAATCAGAGAAAAGAATATGTGACTTAAACTAAAATGACAGCTTCACTCAAAGACTAAACTAAAACTAAAATGAAAAAAAACACTACAGAAGAACCCATTTTAGTTTGAAAACTGAGGGGTTGTGTTTCAGTTTAAAAACAATGACTTCTTTTTAATATTAATACCGTTTCGCCTGTGTGAATTCTTGTCTTCATTATAAAATATAGTTTTACTGAATGACATTGTACTGTATCTTTCAATTTCACAGTAATAATTTTAATAGAGTTGTCTCTTTGGATGTTATCTGTCCATCTTCTGAATACCAAGAAAGACACAAAAGATTTCAGATCAACCTTTTTAGGTACTGTATTTGCCTGTTTTATGAGTACTGCAAACTTTTCACCTAGCTCCTGTATTTTCACCTTCTAGCTAGGCATACTGTGTCTGGGTGTGTCTGGGTGTCAGTGTCATATGACAAGAAAACAGGAAAAGAAACAGGTTTGTTCTCTTTTTTTTTTTAAATTCAATTTCTAACTTTTTGTAATTTGTCATAGATATAAAGAAGCAGATGGTGACTTGTGAGGTTGAATCAGAAGCCAACTGTTAGGCTAGTCTTTTTGTTATTTTTACGTCTTAAATTAAAACTTTCTTCAGCTATAAAAACTCATCTTATTAACTGAAGAAAACTAAAGTTAAGCTACTTCACTTTACCAGTCATGTAATTCACCTAACACGAACTGTACTTTAAGAGCAGCTATGTAACTATAAAATAATTCTAAAGTATTGTTTGTAGAGCATCGTGTAAACACCAAGAACAAGAAATTAAATTCATTTTACCGTATCCTCCGCGTCGTAAGAGTCTCACTCATGTCAACTATAATCCGAAAAGACGCGCATGCGCATAACTAGTCCTCGTGCTTGTTTTTTCTTTTTTGTTTCTCAGCATCTGAATTGATGCGACTTTTCTTCTCGCTCATAATAATCCCGCACGAACCAGATTTATTAGAGCATTCTCGCTATATATATATATATATATATATATATATATATATATATATATATATATATATATATATATATATATATATATATATATATATATGTTATTTTTTATTACTTATTATAATTACTTACAAAGCAAGCCAAATAAAAAAGATTTCTAGCATATATATATATATATATATATATGTATGTGTGTGTGTGTGTGTGTGTGTGTGTGTGTGTGTTTCTCTTTGCTTAAAAAGACGACTAACATGAATGGCCTGATGAGGCAGCACAGCTACTGTAAAATGAATTGTGAATTGTTCACTTTAACTCAACATCACTTGAGTTTTTAGGTGTTTTCACTTTTGGTCTAAAAATCAATCACGTTAAACTACTTTTTCCAAACTGATAATAATAATACATTAAACAGAAAATAACATAATGCGTTTAATTAATGTTTTTCTTGCATCAAAATTCTTTCCAAAAACTAAATGCATAGATCTAAAAAAAGAAGACAAACCTGTATTTGAGCCTAGCATCACGTGATCACGTGTCAGGTAGCGAAAGCCTCGTTCTTACAGGTCACGTGACAGACTCGTTTCAAACGATGTTTCAAAATGCCGTTTTGAAGCTCGTGTTTTTTTTTTTTTTTTAAATAGTTGTCGATCTACCCATCCCTACTTATCAGAGAGATAGCGTGTGGATGTTCAAGTTTACGAGTGTTATTCTGTAACAGCAATTTCTGTTTACATTCTGTGATAGTCCCGATTATCTTGACCTAGAATTATTGACTACAGTTTTGGATTCCAATGCTAAATAAATTCCTGTAATTCAACATCTCTGTATTGCCTTTCACCAACCCTACACCTAAACCCAACCCCTTACAGGAAACTACAGGTATTTTTAGATATTCTAAACAAACTTTAGAAGATCTGCGCAATATATAGATGAGCATATTATTTGATATTAACCTCATTGACCACAAATACACACACACACACACACACACACACACACACACACACACACACACATCAGTTCCAAGATACAAATACATGTCACACGTTGAGTCAGAAGTGCGCATGTGGGCATTGCCAGAAGTTATTTAGGGTATCATTTTAAAACTAGAATAGAAACTATTTTTGTTACAGAAACCCATTGATCTACCCATCGATTCCCATGAAGGCGTATATATATCCGATTTATGAAGCTAAAAAAAACAATGGCCGCTATCCACCAGCATTACCATGAAAGAAGAAAGTCATATACACCTAGGATGGCTTGAGGGTGAGCAAAATATAATTTTTATTTTTGGGTAAAATATTATTTTAATCACACGACCACATTAAAATTTTCATAAATCATCTGAAATCACATTAGCGATTCTATATTTTAAAAAAATATATATTTGGAGGGTTTTCCATAGGCTATGTAGCATGATTATGTTTAGGTATTTAACATTACTCTTGATTTATAAAACCTCTTTAGGAAGGGAAAGGAGGTGAATTATAAATATATCATACTCAGAGCCCATCCAAGTTCTCACATGCAGCAGTGAGAAAATGAACGATCACACACACACACACACACACCCACACACACTGTAAACACACATTAAGCCACAACTGCCCCAGTTCCTTCTACTGTTAACCTGCTCACGTTCTTCACGTGTGTTTGGTGCTGCTGAAACAAACTAAAATCCAACCACACCGATGATGGAAGGATATCATGTCCTTCTCAACATTAACGTTACTGTAATACATAAAGACATCAACATACCGTGGAGTTACTGAACTGAAAAATATCTCATAGAGAATAGACCTTCTTCGTCCTTGCTGTCCTCAGCAGTAACTCTTCACAACGTTCTTCATTCTCATCATTGTCCAGCATCAATAAACATACATCATATATTTGTCTTTAACTCAGTTTTAATCGTACAGCTCTGTCATTGCACTTGTATAGTTGCACGCGACCTTTCACAGTAAAAATAAAATAAGGATGGACTCGGACACCATTGAGGTTGTTTTTTTGTTGCGGGAGAATTTCTCACAGCCAGAAATATTAGAGTTTTCCAAATACAGCATTACACTATTTTATAATAAAATGTGGAAAAAGTATTAAATATGCATTGCACTCGACCATATTGTGTTTCTATTACGCTTGTTACGGTTTAGTGTTTTTCAGGTTACAGCGTCATGTATAAAAGCAGGAAGAGCCCCTTCACCTCATGCTCTAAATGCCATTTGTCTCATGCAAGATGTTTGCCTACCCAGCAGAACAAACACCTTTCTAAAGAAAACCCACCGCAGCGACTTTCAGTCTGACTCAGAAGCTGAACGTTTTTTAACATTGCATTTCTGTGCACAACAAATGGCCAAACTGAATTCATACACGCATCAGACCAGTATGAAGATTAGATATATAATGAGCGTCATGTTGAACTGAGAGGATTCATCAGCCGACGTTAGATCAGAGTCTTCACTGAAGTCTTAATGAAAATGTTCTACGCACTTGTTTTGTTCTGCTTGCTCTCGAGTCTGATGGGTAAGTTATAAAATATTTTTTTAATGGCATAATTTCTTTAAGGTCCTTTCAGAATTCTCTGTTATGTTCCAGATGAAACAATATCATGAAATTGACTTTGAATTCAATTCAGGTGTCTGTTTTAATTGAGATCAGAAAGGCTAAATCCCCATTCAACCACTTTAAAACTACAGCCATCTTGTTTTCGCTTAAAATATCTTTACTTAAAAAAAATTGCTGAACAGTTTCTCCAAAATATTTGTAAAAACACTCCTGTGATATTCATAAATAACAAAAAATTATGTATGCATGTTTATCAAGCAGAATTCAACTTTAATGAAACTATTAATTTATTGCACTTGCATTTATAGCATATTTATTTTTTAAGATACATTTAAAAAACTTCTCACATTGATGTTTTTACTTTATATGTGTTAAAATAAAGATAAAATGATGTGCTTCTTATTTCATTAAATTCAGAAAGCATCTTCAGTTTGCGCATATTAATGTTTTTCAGGTGTTTTTGGGGCTATGATAAAAGAAATACAGTCAGTGATGGAGGGAGATTCTGTTACTCTAAACATTGATTTTACTGAAATAGATGACATGGTGGACGACATAGTGTGGACAATTGGAGATGAAAAGAGTTGTATAGCTAAACATAACAAAAAGAAGCAAACTATTTCCATATATGATGATGTTCTTGACGGGAGATTCAGAGACAGACTGAAGCTGGACAATCAAACTGGATCTCTGACCATCATGAACATCTCAACTCTACACGCTGGAGTTTATAAAGTAGATCTTAGTGGACGTCAACTGACATCAAAAACATTCAATGTTTCTGTCTATGGTGAGTAGACTGTCTATTATTTGTTTTGTTATCTATTATCTTGTTTTAATATATGATGTATTTTGTCAAATATGGTCTTGTTTTATGAATTATTTGCATACTAATCATTTTATAAATTGCTATATCACACTCACTCAATCAAACCATTGAACCAATAATAAGATTTACTTATATTTCAGTTTATTCTGTCATGTTTTCAGCTCGTCTGCCTGTTCCTGTCATCAGCAGGAACTCTTCACAATGTTCATCATCTTCATCCTCATCATCGTCTTGTTCACTGCTGTGTTCGGCGGTGAACGTGGGTCATGTGACTCTCTCCTGGTACAAAGGAAACAGTTTATTGTCCAGCATCAGTGTGTCTGATCTCAGCATCAGTCTCTCTCTACCTCTGGAGGTGGAACATCAGGATAAAAACACCTACAGCTGTGTGATCAACAACCCCATCAGAAACCAGACTCAACACATCAACGTTACTCAGCTCTGTCAGCCATGTCCAGGTAAAGCAGCGGTTTTATGATCTCTGTATGTTGTTGTAAATCAGACCGACGCATTTACTTCCAGCTTTATTCTTACAGCACTGGACTCGCATTCTCCTTCACAAGACGACTCACTTCCAATACTGTTGATCTCTGCTGGATCTCTGTTCGTTTTAGCACTAATTACAATCTCCTGCATCTACAGCAAACGTAAAAGAGCCGATCAAGAAGGCAAGTGTTTCCTACTGCTTTTAAAGCACTCTAATGTTGATAGCCCATGAAATCTTGTCTGAGGATTCAGTGTTCAGATGAACATTTGGGAATGACAGTGTTGTGATTCGTTGAGTTTAAATAAATATGAAAAAGTCAAGAATGTTGCTATAATTACTGCGTAGAGCCGAGACAAATTCATAAATGCAATTAATACATTTCTTGTGATTTAATTGTGGCATAGCAAAATGCTTGCCTTGATATATTTTGTGTTATTTCTATCCCTTTAAACAGTTCAGACTTGTATTGAAGAAATAACGTATGCAGAGACAACATTCTTCAAAAGAAAATCACGCAGATTGGTAAGAAAGTTTAATGTCTGTGTTTGTGGCTGTATAGTGACCTGGCCAACACTTTAATCAGATCAGATATTTACAGGCACTTTCAAATACAACACAAAATGTAAAAATATGCATATACACTTTAAGAAACGCTCAATTTAAAAGTAAGCATCGGTTAAGGACACTTAATAAGAAGTAGGTATCATTATGTAATCAATGACTACTCTTTAGTCAGTAAACAAAGTAAAAAATATAAGCTAAAGAAAATGAGACGAGGTTCGTGCTGTCAGTGATGCTACCCTGCTACATATTAGCATGCTTATGCATGAGTTTATTTTGGCAGAAAACAAACAGTTACAGCTAATTCAGGCACCGGATCTGTTTTTTTTCCCGTCTACTTAACACGGGGCTTTACAACTGATTGGTAGTTTAAACATTTGTCAGTTTCTGTTGTTGATGTTTTTGGCATAATGTCAAAATGTCACCCTATTTACCCCAAAAAAAGAGTTCTTATTTGTACCATTAGATGAATGATAGGTATTGTGCAACTCTATTACCTGAGTTCAATATTTGATTTTAAAGAAAATGTGTTAACCCTTAAAAGGCAAACCATTTTAGCGCAATTTTGCATGCTTTTTGCAGAAAATCGGAGAGGAGACTCATGTGGACTATGCATCTGTCGTCATATGATTAAACAAAGACGTTTTCATCGGTTCAACTCTTTAGACACCCTCAGATGGTAGAGCTCTCAAGCTGGTACGAATCAAAAAACAACCGCCGCAGCACATTTACATGAACGACGAATAAGAATCATACAAGCTAGCTTTGAAAGCTTTCTGCTAATCACTCTCCAAAGCCATGCTTCTTGTCTCTTGTCTCTTGACACAGCGACTACTATCGGGACGCGAAAAGACTTTTCGGGACGTGGAAAGACCCGACAGACCAGTTTTGAGCTTCTGCGCTTTTTGAAGCTTGGAAATGTTGATTATTGACTCTGAAAATGGAGGGGAGTGCAAATGACACGAGTGTGAACGCAATGAGCTCTTAGAATGAATCGAGGACACCATAAATGTAAAACGTTGATCAAAACGAGTCGAGAGTGGTTTGGCAGGCTAACATCTTCTGCGTGAGAATGTGCCTACTGCTGAATTTGTGTTTGATGTCTGTTCATGAGTTTCTCTGCACGTGTCTGAGGTGTCAGCAGCGCGTCTGTGTTTAATGCATGTGGTTGAAGGGTGTTTTTCCATTTCTGCCCATAATTTTGACAGTTTGACACAGTTTTGGTTTGTACACAAAAAAGGGACTAAAAAATGTGTTTGTGAAATATAAACATGTTCAAGGACATATGTCTCATACCTCATTAAAAATGGTCTTATAAACTCATGCTGTGACTAGTTTCAAGAGTTCTGACAATAAAAATGCTTTATGAATAAATACGATGTGTGTACATTTATAGTACCATGCCTTTAGTTTTTTATAAGTGTAACTTTAAGCAGTGTTGCTAAAAACTGTACTAAATGCATTTAAATGTATCCAAATAGTTTCATGAGTTACATTAATATTTATTTAATTCTTAAGTGTCTAAACCATAAACTGACAGTGTAAAAAAATATCTAATAATATTTTGAACATTTCAATCCATCAAATTTAAAATGACTTTTTAGACGCATACAATAAACAAAACAATAATAATAAACTCACATATTCCAATTTTTATGAGCCAGTTTGTTTTAATGTGACTTATTACAGAAAAACACAATACAACAAAGTCACATATAACCCCAAATTGTATAAAACATAAAAAATCCACAATTCAATAAATAAATTGCGAATATAACAACTGCTTCTAATTTTTTTTTTTTTAACAAATATGTATATAGAAAAATTGCATAAAAAATAAATTTTACAAAAATTATTAATCATTTAAAACCCACAGCTGTGTTCTCAGCTGTATGGATGATCTTAATGGCAGCTTGCTTGGTAAGATGCAGCATAATTCAAAAAAACACGGTACATGAACAACATTGTCAACAATGTCAACTAACAACATTTGCAGCATCATTTTCCGCCATCTCTGCTTCTGCAGCTGTGCGCCCATGTGGGCTACACATAAATGTAAACAGACAATACCAACTAAATAACAAAATAACTGGTAGGCCAAGGTCCTACAGTGTAGTTCTTGTCACAGTGCGACAACTTCAATATGATACTGTCTTCAATATGATACTGTCTTCTGAGGAGAGTTACAGTCTGTTAGGGCATAGATAAGATCCCTGAAGTTGCAAAGACGTTCTCACAAGGCAGCTACTCTTTATAACCTTCACTTCTCTACATTCTCCTAAAACGGCTCGTTTAATCACGCCCCCACTTCTCTACACCACAGAATGAGTTTATTTTCATAACACGCACCAGTCGCTTGAGGTATTCGGCCAATCACAGTGCACTGGATAGCTGGCCAATCAGAGCACAGCTTACTTTTTAGATCAATGAGAATTGAACAAAATCAATGCAAAATTGTTGAGTATGTGGTAAATAAACACCTTGCATTACACTTCAATATCACCTTTTAAGGCATACAATGTGAATTGTATCCAAGCTATATTTGTTATTGTAAACGTAAATCGACCTGGTGCACATTTTTAGTATTATTTCAGGTCGCGAATCGCATTTTTTGGAAGACAAAGTATTTAAATATGATTACAAAGCACCATACACATTTCAAACGGAATAAAAAATAACTCGAATGGAGTAATAAAAGCAAATCAAAAAAATATATATAACCAATGACAAATAGAACAACTTTTTTTACATTACTTGCCGATTTAAAAACTGACGTCTCTGATGTGCGTGTGCCATCAAGGTAGTAAACAATGTATGAGTACTGAGTTCTAGATTGTGGTAGAACACTTTAGACAGGTTGTTGCTGATTTTAGAGTGAAGGGTTCAGAGAAACTACGGACAGGTGAGATCTAACTAGGGTTAGAGCTGCTTATCACTTTTGACCAACAGGTGGCGCTGTAATGAAATAATATTAGTATTTCCTTTGTGAGAGGACAATAGCAATAGAACTCAGGCACAGAGTCTGTTGTCATTTCGTCAACGCTTTTCACAGATATAGTAGTGGTGCCGTATAAAAAGTATTTCTTCTATCCACGACGATAAACGAACGCAAACAAAAGCTATTAATCATCTTTTTGAGTACAATGAGGAACAGTGGTAAAAACACTTCAAGTTTAACAAGGACACGTCAATGTGTTTGTAAAATAGAGCATTTCAATAGCAAAAATATAAAATACAAAAAAAAAATGCAAACCTTACAATTTTGGAATTTTGGAAAGAATGATTCCTTGGTTCAAAAGTAAAAAAGAATTAAATCTCACTGGCAGCCTCGGGCTCGATCTCAATGTGATTAGTAATGTTCTCTCGAGCATCGGTGTGATTAAAAGAGCTCTCTTTACAATCATCCATCAGTGGACTGTCGTTATGATCAGGTGACAAATCATGAACACCATTCACCTGTAAGAAAACAGATCGACAGAAGGTAAGGTGACTAATGATTTGACTAATGATTTGCTTAAAAAAAAATACACAAGGAACGTAAGTGCTTATTTTTATGTTTGCAGAACACATGATGTTCTTTTCCTAAATTGAACTGATAAACTACATTAAAACTGTCATCTTCTGGTTTTACAGTAAAATACAGTTGTTGCCAAAAATATTGCCGCCCTTGAATAAAACCTGCACCGAAGCTATCAATAAGTGTAATGGTTTCTGAAACAAACTACATAAATCACACAAACATGTTGCCAGCTTACAGATCTGAATCTTCTTCTAGGGAAACCGATTCAGTGTTCATAGTATCTTACCTGAGAACTGTCCTTCATCTTAGTATCTGTTTAAACAACAACGACAAACTCAATTAAACACGTATTACTATTACATATCTATTTAATAAATACACCTTAAATCAGCAGTATATGTAACACAGATGTATTATTTATATTTGAAGGATGAACAGCAGAAAGTACAGTAGTAAGTGTAATGTATGAAAACCAATGACTTCAACCGAAGAGGAAACAGATTATAATAACTACAAAGTAATTAAAGTGTTGATGTAAACTGAATCATTTTGGGAAACAAATTGTTTTTCGTTATTTTTTTATCAAGTGGTCTTAATGAACTAGGTCACATAAAAGACTTCTCATCACTAATGTAATGCTCACCTTTCTTTCGTTTGTAAAAAAGCACACAAACAGTTGCACCAATAAGAAGCAGGACAGCAGCACATATTCCAGTTATTTGACCTGCAGACAGACCTGAACCTGAAAGAGTAAATAAGTCTTTAGTACTAGAGTGCAAATTTAGCTTTTTTTTTTGCAACTTTTACACTTTTCTGCTTCCTTCATCGGCTGCATGATACTACTTTAACCGATGGTGAGTTTTTCACATCATTGAGCTGTCAGGAACACAATAGCAGTGTTAACATGAATTGCTCGATGTGAAGTTGATCATCTAAACAAAAGTTTAATATCGGGGTTGTATAGAGGTTAAAAAGAAATATCTGAAACCTTCAAGAAATTGTGGAATGTTTCTTTTTTTTGGAAAGCTTCTTGAAATTTTCCACCGCTCTGCAACCCTACTTGACACCTGAGCCAAAGCTCAATTAAAGCTCACTATCCACGCACGAAACTAAGCGGTACTCACCAGTGACAGTAACACTGAAGCTCCTCGTGATGCTGAATCTGCTGTTGCTGATCTGTAGTGTATATTCTCCAGAATCCATTATTGTGATGTTCATGATGGTCAGAGATCCAGTCTGATGATCCAGCTTCAGTCTGTCTCTGAATCTCTCAGTGCCGTTATTACACTGAACATCTGTACAAATCATTCTGGGTTCTTCATTGATTCCAGCGATGCAAATGTCATTAAAATACCAAACCATCACATCATTTGGGTTTTTCGTTACAGCAGGATCTAAAGTGACTGATTCTCCCTCCATCAATGACTTTCTCCTCATTTCATCTCGTTCAGCAGCAGAAACGCCTGAAACACAAACCAACAGCTGCTGAAGGATCTTTATGCCAAATCATAAAACAAACTTTGGATCTGAGAGTAATGCAACATGTATTTCCGTTTTGCATTTTATTATCATATTCACCAAGATCGGTAACATTGAAGGTTTTTTCGGTGCTGTATCTTCTGCTGAATATCTTTAATTCATAAAGTCCAGAGTCTGTGGTTCTGGTGTCTCTGATTGTAAGAGTTCCAGTTTTATTGTCCAGCTCTAGTCTGTCTCTGAATCTCTCAGTACCACCATTACACTGAACATCTGTACAAATAAAACTGAGATCTCCAGCAATCTGAGCTATTCTAGTGGCTTTATAATACCACTTTATGTCTTCTTGTTGCTTCGTTTCAACATTAGTGTGTAGAGCGACTGAATCTCCATCCATCACAAAAGCCGACAGTTCATCAGTACCGCCCCCGAAAACACCTGGAGAAGAAATAAAATTGTTCAGCAGGAAAGTATGATGAAATGTGGATTTCACAGTGAATAAATCTTTAACTGGTACAGTAACAGTAACACAAAACTAAACAAATATGTATTAACAAAAACTAGTAAGATGTCTTGAAGCAATGGCATATACCAAAGGTCTTCAACCACGTTTGCTGGGACACACAATCCTGTGAAGTTCATTTTCAACCTGCCTGTGTATTTTCTTTCAATCTTAAGGAGCTTGATTGGCTGCTTCGGTAAGTTCTAGTAAGCACGGTTAACTTATCATCTGCTAAACACTGTATGTACCTTGTTAACACGCAAGACCTTCACTATACAAATGGAAAAACACTCCCTGCTCCCTTCTTCTTCTGTTCTAAGGCCGTTTGCATATTTGATTCATATCGCCACCAAACTAGTGTTTTGCAGTCATTTTCTTTCCCTTTAATCCTTGTGGATAAGCGTTATATTGTTTGAAGCTAAATATATAGTTAAAAGGTCATATCAGATAAGTATTTTATGTGTATTATTTATTATAAAATATATTATCGAACATTTTTATTAATGATGTGGGAGATGATAATATAAAATTATTATATATATATATATATATATATACTCTCTTCAAAAACGTGTCACTTCTTCGGTTTTTGGCGCGCTGCTTATGACCATCTGCTTGTACTGTGGTGCAGCCATACTTTAATGGAAGAGTTTTGCTTTTGCACACACATATACGCAAATAGTTATATTACATCATATTTGATATATTTATATAATCATTCGATGCTCCTCCGTTCCTTCTCCCAGGAGCCACCTGGCGCTTCAATCAATCATTTTTATTTATATAGCGCTTTTAACAACTCGGGTTGCATAGCGAACAAAGCAAACAAAACCCAATCCATACAAAATGGAGAAGAAAAACCTTGGGAGAAACCAGACTCAGTTGGGGTCAGTTCTCCTCAGACCGGACCCAGCGCCGTGTTCAGATCCAGAATAAAACTGTGGTCTCCTAAAGATCCAGCATAAAACAGAGCATTCACTTTCTATATTTAAATCATTTTACGTAACCGATTATTATTTATGTATTTTAGTAACATCCTATACCCTTCTAGGTCTCTGTTACAATCTAATAAATATGCCAAATCCTTATTTTTTTTAGTTACTATATCCTTTTCTGTTTCTTCCTCTTATATTTAATTTTAGTATTTACCATTTCTCCAATATTATATAGATGTGTCCCGTCATTCTCTGTGACCCGTATTCCCTGCCTTATTAATATTGTCTTTAATAATAGTTTAAATTTCCTTCACTTAAAGGAACATTACTATAAATTCCATTTTAAAGCATTTTTTTTGCTAATTCATACCCAACAGAATCCAACTATTGCTCTTTTCTTTGCGTTCGCCGTAAGACCCACGTGTAACTTCAAGCGTGTCTTTGTTTTAAGAGTATTTGAGAAAACCAGAGATTGTAAGATGAGAAGTCTTACCGTGGGCGAGTAAAAACACGATCGTCGTGATCAAAGGCATGGATCGGAGCTTCATTTATTATTATTATTATTATTAATTGCTTTTACACAGTAAACGCTATATTACCCAAAACGGATTTATTTTCGATTTCGTTTTCATTCATTGAGTGATTCAAATACTTCTTCTTCTTCTTCTCTTCTTTTAACGTCGTTTGGCGCGTCCCTTGGTTCATTACCGCCACCCTCTGTATCTACTAGGAATTTTATATAGAGGGGAATGGGGGAAAAACACTGAAATAATACTGAATACCTGTTTCCATTGTAACTATTCTTATTTATTAAAAATCACTCTTCCTTCATTACCATCAAATCCCATTAAAGCCCAATTTCCGTATAAAGGCTATTAGTTGTTTCCCTATGAATGTTGTGACACTGATATTGTTTAATAGATCTGATATTACACAATGAGCATGATAAAAAGGAGATTGAGGCTTTTCCATTTTTATGGAAAAAATGTAATAGAGAATACAAGCAGCATATGAACGTGTTTCAAGACAAGAATTGAAGAAAACGAGAGATCTAAAACATCTGTGTGCAGGATTGCCATTCACAGGCATTGTTCATCATCTTAACAAACAGTGGCTATGTTACCATGCAGAAACCAGATGTCTCTGGATGAGAATATGAAATCGGGACTGGAGGGATGTTGCCCTGCTCCACTTCACGGATGGACAGCGCGAGGATTGTTGTTGATGACGGGACATTCATTTATACAGCTATGTCATTTCTGCATCACAGTGTTTCCATGCACTCTTGAACCCCTTTCAATCCGGTCAGATCGAGCTCATTTGGATTGATTAAGGTGTTCACATGAAGGCTTTTTAGTCTGATTGAGTGGTCAACGAAACATATTTGGCTGTGAGTGACTCATTCTCAAGCATCTATAAACTCGATATCAGATGTCCCATCAGTAATGTCCTCAAATTGAGGGTCATTGTGTGTATGGGATGTCCTATCAGTAGTGTCTTTAAATTGAGGGCCATTGAGACTAGGTGATTTTCCTTTCATGGCGTCCATTAATGGGACTTTCTCATGATGGGACGTCCCATCAGTAGTGTCCTTCAACTGAGTGTCAGTTTGTGTAGGGACGCCCCATCGGTAGTGTCCTTCAACTGAGTGTCAGTTTGTGTAGGGACGCCCATCGGTAGTGTCCTTCAACTGAGGGTCAGTTTGTGTAGGGGACGCCCCATCAGTAGTGATCTTCAACCGAAGGTCAGTTTGTGTAGGGACGTCCCATCGGTAGTGTCCTCCAACTGAGGGTCAGTTTGTGTGGGGACGCCCCATCGGTAGTGTCCTCCAACTGAGGTCAGTTTGTGTAGGGACGCCCCATCGGTAGTGTCCTTCAACTGAGTGTCAGTTTGTGTAGGGACGCCCCATCGGTAGTGTCCTTCAACTGAGGGTCAGTTTGTGTAGGGACGCCCCATCGGTAGTGTCCTTCAATTGAGGGTCAGTTTGTGTAGGGACGTCCCATCAGTAGTGACCTTCAATCAAGGTCAGTTTGTGTAGGGACGCCCCATCGGTAGTGTCCTTAAACTGAAGGCCATTGAGACTAGGGGATATTCCTTTTATGGCTTCCATTAATGGGGCTTTCTCAGGATGGGACGTCCCATCAGTAGTGTCCTGAGGGTCATTTTGATTAGGAGTTGTCCTGTCAATAATGTCCGAATTAGGGTTACTGCAATTATGGGATGTCAATTCTATACCATTGTGCTGCTTCCTGTTGCCTGTTTAAACAATAAACACAATTAAACATAGACTTAGGCAGATTAAAAACACATATTTTTACATTTTCTAAACACGTTTTCTTTGCAGAATAAATATTGCATTTCCATCTTAAATCAGCCATATGTGACATTTACCTTTATTTTGTCTGCGGCAATAGCAAATCACAGCAGCAGCAGCAGCTGCACACACCAGCAGACCAACACCTGCACATATTCCTGCTACAACAACTGTAGACTGACCTGAATCTGGAACAGCTGGAGACAGTCATTATTACTAGAGAGTGAATGAATCAACTTTTACACTATATTTATTTATTTGTATATTATTACGTTACGCTCACCAGTGACATTAACACTGAATGTCCTCATGATGCTGAATCCGCTGCCGTTGATCTGTAGTTTGTAGAGTCCAGAGTCTGTGGTTCTGGTGTTCGTGATGGTCAGAGATCCGGTCTGATTCACCTCCAGTCTGTCTCTCAATCTCTCATCAGCATCTTTACACTGAACATCTGCACAGCTCCTACTCAGATATCCAGGGATTTCATTGACGGGAATGTCATTAAAATGCCACCTCATCAAATCGTTAGGGGTTTTTATCACACCAGGATCCAAAGTAACGGATCCCCCCTCCTTAACCGACTTTCTCCTCATTTCCTCTCTTTCAGCAGCAGAATGACCTGAAACACAATCCAACAGTTGTATCTTTTTGCTAAAGAGTAAAACGGTGTCCTTATAAACCTTAGTATGACTTTTTGGAGAACAAAAATTGGGCAAGTAGACCAATTTCAAACAATGATACGAAAAAGATGTCATGTGATGAGAAACTGACGCAAACACAATAATGTTTTAAACGCATGAGCAGCTCTTAAAATGCATTATATTACCATTAATGATGACATTGAAGATCTTGTCAGTGCTGCTGATGCTGGGGATGATGATCTGTAGTTTATATTCTCCAGAGTCTGTGCTTGTGATGTTTCTGATGGTCAGAGATCCAGTCTGGTGATCCAGATACAGTCTGCCTCTGAATCTCCGATTTCTTTCCATACACTGAACATCTGTGCAGGTCTTATTGGGATCTCCAGTGATTCGAGCAATGCGAGTGCCATTATAATACCACTGCATTTTTTTGCCTTCGTTTTTCAGTAACACCAGTGTGTAGAGTGATCGTATCTCCTTCCATCAATGACACTGATACCCCATCTATCTTCACCGCAGATGCACCTGCAGAAAAAAAAATACAACTATTGTCACACCAAAATATACAGAAGGGAATGGAAATGGAATTGCATTAAATGCATTACTTTTTTAAACTGGTAGCATCCAAGTAATAGATAATACAGAAATAATTGAAATAATATAGTGTAAAATAAAACACTGCATTGTTACACTCGTGATCATTTACACAATCACTCATCAAACCTACATGTGTTTCCTGGATGATCTTGTAAACCTACATTCCGATTCATACACACTTAATGTTATTATTATGCAATTGCATATCAGTTCATTCATTCAAGATGGCGTGCAATGTCAAATCCATGCATTCTGGATAGTCACCCAAAAACTGCTCTTTCTGTCCATACTTTACTACATTTAACCCAAACATTCAGACTTAATAATAATAATAATAATAATAATAATAATAATATTTAATGTGTTTGTCTCATATCATTATATATATACATCTGTCAGTCTCAGACAGGTTTGTTAAATATTTTGTCAGTTATTCTTAAGATAAAAAGTAATAATAAATAAAGGGGTTGTTCCACATTATTAAGCAGGTCACAGTTCTCACACAAAAAAAAAAATAGTGCAATGTCTTTGACATGCATGAAGATAACTTTATGAAAACTGTGTATGAAAAGACTTGCAATTAAGTGCACACGAAGAACTCGTTTTTTCAGTTTTGCATGCATGCCAGAGCCACTCGTGTTGTTACTGATGGTCGAAAGTATGAAGTGCTACATTCCACGTTTCATTTAGGCAGATTGGCTTCAACATAAACCGACTAAGGAGAAAGTTTCTGAAATTGACGATGACCTCTTATGCCAAAAAGATTCATGGCCCCTTTAAACAAAGCAAACTATTTTATAAGGCTGCACTAAAAATAAAAAAAATAAAATAAAAAACAATAAAATATTTACACATACCATAAATCAGCAGGAGCCAGGCCGCTTTAAATCTCTTCAATAGTTTCACATTGTGGCAATAGGTACTGATTTAAAACTCCTGTTGCCTGTGTTGCTATCTAACATACCAAGTAACTTGGTGTTTCTTTCATTAAAACTAAAATATTGTCTTTAAAGCACCCACATCCCGTGAGCTGTGCATAAATTACAACTACTTAGTTTAGACGTAAACAATGTGTCCGACAATATAAGAGCTGATAAACTGAGCGAATAGAAATTAAATCTTACCAGTCACGAGCAAAATCACTGCCGACCAAAAATAATCCATTTTCACCGTTGTCATTTTGAGATAATAATGCGGCGCAGTCGTTCAAACGCCATTGACAACGCCTTTACTGCCTGCATTTAAAAACTGAAAGTAACCAGCTGGAGATTGAGCTGGATCCGAAAGCGGAAATCGCCCTATTCGTTTTGTGACTTCTTTCATCCAATGTAAATATATTAAGACACGGTACCCTAAAACTATATAACTTGGAAAGCGTCATCGTCATATTAAAAGCAAAGTTTGAGACAGAACTGCGCATGCGTCGAATTTGCGTTTTTTCGGAAGGGACGGATTATTTCACGGTGAATTATAGAAAGCCGTACAGCAGATGGCGCTCTTGTTAACCCTTTCCTGCCAGGGCTTCGCATTTCTTCTCTAGCTCAACAGCCCTGAGGTAATGAAGTCTATTAAATGTGAATAAAACTGCATTTAATTCATCATAAGAAATAACGCAATAACCACAAATTAGTCCCAAATGATGTGCACTGAGCTTTACTTCGTTAACTTCACTTTATAAGGAGCTCCTGCTCGGCTGCTCAGTAAAGCAAATATGTAATCAAAGAGACACTTGCTACAGCTAGGCATGCAGATGAGCATCTCTTATTGTTAAGTATGTTTGACCTCAAGCAGACGAGAGACAGCATAAAATGACCGTAATGTCACTCATGTCAGTTAGTAATTATGTTGAGAACTATAACAAGCACGTATTTATTTTTTTTTTTAACTTGAAGTTCAGCTCCTATCTATTTCAATTAGGAAAAATGTTATATTTCAAAATTAAAATTTATATTTGAAATCAACAATTTAATCTGACTGTCTCAAATATTGCTGTTATTCAAGCTCAAATAGTGTAAAAAGTCTAATTTTAGGCTACATTAGCCAACGCACATGCATTGCCATTGGCACACAGCTCATTCGAGATGGTGTGCAAGTTTACTAAAACTATGGCTTTCATATTTGACATACTTTCCGATGTTTAGCTGATCTTGATAGGTGTTCATTTTCCCTGCTTTCTTCATTAAGTAGTTTGGCATCACAATGGCTTTGTATCTCAGGCTTTGTTCGACACGTTCAAAGACTGGGAAACTCAGAAGTCTTCTATTTTGTGTGCTTTACACATTCGATTTTCAGGTGTGTTCATGCTGCAGACCACAAAAGAGATCCTACCCGGTTAAAAGTATAAAAGTATAACAGTTAGAAATATCAAACACAGACCTCTGAATCATCTTCAGCTGTGTTTCATACATTAGTTTTGATGGATCTATTAAATCATTTATTTGTAAAGTAGTCTTATATAGGCAGGAAGGACTCTGTGGTTCATAACAGAACGACAGGAAGAAGCCCTTCACCTTCAAACCAAACACAAACGTGAAACAAATGGCCATTCTCGGCTATTTGTCAACAGAGAAGATCAAGAAATCAGACCGCAGCAGGTTTCAGTTTGACTCAGCTGATGATCTGCGTGTGTCACACACCATGATAAAACTAACAATGTGAGATGCGGTTTTAAAATTTTGTTGTGCAAAGAACGACAATTAATTGATTATGAAACTATTTTAAAACCCATACGTTTATTTACCATTAAATTTAAACTGACCGATCAATTAATAACACAATATTCAGCTTTTCTGCTGTTACATATTTATTAATAGCTTCTTTTAAGGCCATCCATTTCAAATGATACAAATGAGAACGATAAGAATGATCTTAATAAGAGCAAGATTTGTGATTGAATAGCATATAGGCAGACTGCATGCGTGTACATAAGGTGGGTCAAACCCTGTTGTGGGAGGAATCACAGAGCAGATGAGCAGCATGAAACAGACCCTGAACGACCGAAGAAAATGTTTCACATGTTTGTTTTGCTCTGCTTGTGCTGGTGGCGTCCGATTGGTGAGTTATAAAGCAATTCCTCTTCTTTTAGTTTCAGCGCACCTGATAGTTAGAGGTATTGCGTTTGGCTTTTCTATCTAGATTCAAACAGAACAGATCATTCTGTCAGGACCACTATCGTCAACGGTGATTGAGAATTAGCAAGATTGAATCATTGGTTTACTCAACAATCTTTACATTTCTTGCCAGTGCTTTACCTTTTTCGTTTGAGAAATTCCTCAGTTTACATTTATAGGAAAATGACTGACTTCAGGACAAAACTGTGAAATCTGCACCATGTTTGTTCTTCAGGTGTGTTCGGTGAGTCGATGTCAGTGACGGAGGAGATTCTGTCACTTTATACACCGATTTCACTGAGATACATGAAGACGATGAGGTACTGTGGAAATTTGGAGCTGAAGACTCCCTCATAGCTGAAATCAGCAGAGAGGACCGAATCTTCTCCACATTTAATGTTCCTGACGGGAGATTCAGAGACAGACTGAAGCTGGACAATCAAACTGGATCTCTGACCATCATGAACATCACGACTCAACACGCTGGAGTTTATGAATTACAGCTAAGTGGAGATCGTCGTCATCAAAACATTTAGTGTTTCTGTCTATGGTGAGTATTCTCGTTCTATTGAAGGAATACTTTGGGTTTATTTGTGTGGCATAAGGTTGATTACAAAAATAATTGAGACATCTCTTGTTTTCTTTAAAAAAAAGTTTATGGCGAGGCACTTACAATGGCAGTAAATAGGGTGAAGTTTTTTAATTATTAAATGTAGAGATTGTAAACCTTACACATAGATATTAATAAACAGACCACGCCTCTACTCTACTCTACTCTTTTTACTTCTCATCATCCAAAATCTCATTAGCTAAAACTGAGATAGATGTTTCCTGTGACATTTGTGAGATGTGTCCCAGATCTGGTTCAGTTGTGGCTGACTTCTGTCATCGTCATCATTCTGTGCGGCGTGTGGGTCAGAAGCATATGTGGGGCAGATGTCTTTTAAACGCTATCTGCTGGCGGGCAAATGACTTGTAAGTACAGCATAGGCCCAAACCATGGGGAAATGTTGTTAGCATCACGTTACAACATGTTAATCATGTTAGCATGTGCATTACTAGCATTATGCTAATCACAACAACTTGTTTAAAACATGTTATCTTGCACGCCGATCATGCTAATTTTGTTTTAACGTTTCACTTGATTTAGCATGCTGTTAGTACTATGCTAACACAGTTAGCGTTAGTGTAGGTGGGGGGGGGCGGGGGTGTTCAGATACGATAGATTTTATTATAATTTGAACAAAATCATATGTCTGCCATATCTGCCGCACTTTCAAATATGATTTTCAAGAAAAAAAAAAAACCTGGGATAAAATAAATGCAGAGCATGAGGACGCTATTAACATGACTACATGCACAAAATCGTTCGGAAAAATTTTTTTGCTTTTTGCTGAAAATAAATGTGGTTTTAATGAGACTTCAGAATTCAGTACAGCTCAATCTAAAGCATTCCTTGAGCTATTTCACTGAAACGTTTAGTCATTTTATAGTTGCATTTTGTCTATTTTACAGCTTCTTTGCCCACTCCTAACATTAGAAGAGATGTTTTACAAAATCTTTCATCATCATCTTCATCACAGCAGAATTGTTCGTTGTTGTGTTCGGCGGTGAACGTTGGTCATGTGACTCTCTCCTGGTACAAAGGAAACAGTTTATTGTCCAGCATCAGTGTGTCTGATCACAGCATCAGTCTCTCTCTACCTCTGGAGGTGGAATATCAGGATAAAAACACCTACAGCTGTGTGATCAACAACCCCATCAGAAACCAGACCACACATCTGGACTTCAGCACACTTTGTCCAGGTGTGTCAGCAGTGAAATTGATTTACTTAGCTGGTCTCAAAAATAAACTTGTTCATCTCAGTCTTTGTCATCAGACTGTCAGAATCATTTTCTCGATTACAGATCAAGGCGTACCCTTATTGTACATGATCTCTGCTGCTGGATCTCTGTTGATTGTGGCTGCGGTCGTGACGTGCTGCATCTGCAAGAAATGTAGAAAAAAAGGTCAGAAACTCATTAACCTCCTTTGAATCCTACATGAAGCTTTGTTGTTGTAACACATTTATGATCAACGTTCATGCAGCTGACAACCGAAATGAAGACAGACCTGATTCAGCGTCGTGGAAACCAACAGCACGAAAAAATGTAAGAACATTCACGACCGCGGTGAAAGAAGATTATTGCAGTCACTTTATCTGATTCAAGCAGCCGACTGAAGCTTTGTAGCATAATGTAGAGGTCAATCTGCTACAACCAGTATTTACAGTTTGCATTTTAGTGTAAATATTAATATTTTTGTAGGGCTATTTAAATTGTTGCATACCAGAAAAGAAAACTGCAATACATTTCAAACACCGACCTTTATGCAGATTAGCAACACTAACAGATAGATATCTAGATTGAACCACGCACATCAAATCTATCAGGTTCCTCTAGATGGTCTTGCGGTTCTTTGTTGATGCTACAGTTGTACATTTAGAAATACTCAATAAGTAAATTATGAAATGAAACAATCTTTTCTGCTCAGTTTAGAGAGATTTGCCTGCAGTTGATTTCCACTTGAGAGAATGTAAAGAGAAAAAATCCTGTTCATATTCAGATTCATGACTTAGTTTGTGTTTTCTTGCAGAAATCAAAGTTGAAAGCTGTGTATGAAAATGTCCCCAAAAAACGATGATCAAATACTGGATCTACTGGAACTGATGTTAGAGTTGAGTAATGGGCATGATTACCGTTTTGCGGTTTCATGGTAGACTTGTTTTCACTGTTTGTGTCAGATCTTTTGGTGTTATTTTTATTTTTTAGTGGTTTCAGAAACATATGGAAATTGTTCATGTTTTAAATGTGTTAAAAGAGCCTGGATGCTGTGATATAATAAAAAGCTTATATTATAATAAGATAAGCACAACGTGATGTGATAAATACATGCAGGCCTGAGTTGTGTGACTGTGGATATTTAATGATGAAGATAGATGGTCTTCATGACCTGTAGTTTGACTCATAATCGTTTTATTGATATCTTTACCTCTTTGTGATATTGGTTTATCATGGCGCCATCTGGTGAGGAACAGCAGCTAAAACTAAATCAAAAGATCTCATCTGAAGTCTAAACTTCTGGGCTGCATGAAGTAGGTTACATCGTAAGTTGGTGTTGTTCATTAAACCCAAATCTAAAGAGACGGATTCTCCCTTAGTCGCTGATTTGGACAAAATTTGATTCGGTTCAGCAGCTGAAACACCTGAAACAAAGAGCGACAGCTTCTGCGGGATCTTTCAGATGAAGGAAGCAACTCTTCACAACATCAAAGAAGTCAATTTCTTTAAATGCGGGACTGACTAATGAGTCTGCTGGACATCTGACCACTCCGTCATCTCTTTAGTGTCCAAACAACAAAATCGCATCTATAATGACAGAAGTGTTATAAACACATTCTCCTGGAAAGATTTGTTTATTTATTTGTTTCAGTTGATTTCCTCCAAGGCTGCGGCTCAAGTCTGCTGTAGTTCTTGCTTTTTTTTTCTTCAGCAAGATTAAATATGAATAAAATATAACTCTACTTTAGTGTTCATTTCCTTTAGCATGAGACCAAATACACAGATTTTGGCAGTTGTTCAAAAGTAATGCTCAATCATTTAATTATTCACTTAATTAGTTTATTAACTCTGGTTTAGAGTTATTTAACTCTGTTTAGAGAGGCATGTCCTCAGAATAGAGTTTAAAAATGTTTATATCAGCACACACACAGCAGGCGAAACCAAATTATTGCTTTATGCCCTGAAGATAAAGACAGGCGGTTATTAATACAACAGATCAAAGGATAATCATCTTTACTTATATTATTGACTAAGATTCACATTATTCGATTTCGGGCCCTGACTTTTATGATATAAATAAAAATGTCAAATGGCGCCATCTACTGAAGACTGCAAAACACTTTCATGCATTTTTTTATTTTTTTATTTTCTGTTAGTAACATTAGACTTGAATTCCTGCATAGGCGCTGGAGATAAAGACAGACAGTTATTATAGGTTACTAATGATCATTTTATTAATTTAACTATCATACACATTTTTTTTACTTTGGTCATAACTTTTATGATATAGATATATCTGCTAAATTGCGCCATCTGGTGAAGTTTAAAGTAAGACGACTGCATTTCTCGTGAATGATCTCGAAAAGGCTAATTAACATCTCAAAACCTTCACACCTCCTGATACTGTACATTCACACAGTTACAGCATAGGGTACCTCATCATGTACATTATTATTTTTTAAGGTTAAAGGCTTTTTTTGAAGAGTGGGTGGACATTTCACACCATCCTTTACTTTCCACAGACGAGAGTTACCAAGCAACACCTCCCATCATAAGCTACGGCTATTATTCAATTGTTTTACAATATAATATGTGAGGGTATAAATGTTTTTTGGATATTACTGAAACACCATTACCTTTCTTAAGCCAACCAAATGCAAACAACTTCTTAATCAAATGAAAAATTCTGCATTTTAATCATTATAAACCCTTAGTGATTGTAACAATCAACCGGACTATTGTCTCTCTTCCTCTTTGTGAGAAGCTTCTCATCGTGTTATTTTTAGACGGAAGTGCCTTAAAAAGCTCGTGCTATAACAGCAGGACAGGAAGAAACACCTTGCCTGCAAACTAAACGCACATGCAGAGAATAAACACCCCCATCTACTAGATGTTTGTCCAACATCAGATCAAACCACATTTCTGAAAGCCAACCGCAGCCATTTTCAGTTTGACTCAGAAGCTGAACCTTGGTGAACCTGGCACTTTGAGATAACAGATGGTTTAACGTTCTTCCACACACATCACTTGTAATAAATAAATCACTAAATGCAATAAATACATATACCACCATTTTAAAATCGTGATGATTTCTGCCTTAGTCTTCTACTTTTAGTCAATAAAAAGTCTGGAAACTATATTTCAGAAACTATCTGTAGATACCTGATAAAATTAAAACAAATTTTATCCATTAAAAACTGTTTAAATGAACTTAAATACAGTCCTAATTAGAACTATGACAATAAATCGCACGCAAATACAGCTTACATGAACTAGGAGGGTCAGACTCATCTGTGGGTGGACTCACTTGTAGGTCGACGGCTTTTAGTGAATAGCATTATTTGATGAGACACTGAACAACCGAAATGTCTTACACGTTTGTTTTATTCTGTTTTTGCTGGTGGAGTCCGTCCGGTAAGCTTTAAAAACATTTGCACTGCTTGATTGCATTTCAGAGTAACAAAGCTGCTGCTGCTGCTGTTCAAAACTGATGCGTATCACAGCAAAAGAAAATGATCTGAATAATTATCGTCAAATCCACTAACTTTAGAGTCGGTGTTTTACATTAACATTTTCAGAAGGTCATAAATGCAATAGAAACAGTGGAAATGCCTCTTTTATGACCTCATTGTGGAAATTTAAATGCTCTGCACGGAGGTTCAAAGAAACCAAACCCACTTAGCAGCTTTTAAATATTAGGCTTTGTGTATGATCACTTTTAAAGTCTTCTTTTCTTCCTGAGGTTATCGTGTATTTGTTTTTAGACACTAGGCGATTTTTCATGCTAAGTTAGCTCCAGACAATTTTAAAACAATCAATGACCAAATGACTTTGTGACTTCTCTCTGCTGCCGTTGTGATGTTCCTTCAGTTCACATGTCAATAGCAGCTGCTTTCTGGCTTTGTATGAAAAAAACGCTGTCTTCATATTCTTCAGGTGTGTTCGGTGAGTCGGTGTCGGTGATGGAGGGAGATGCTGTCACTCTTACTGATGTTACTGAAATACATAAAGACAATGAAATAGTCTTGAAATTTGGACCAGCTAAACCAGTTAAAATCTTCCCCACACTTGATGTTCCTGGTGGGATATTCAGAGACAGACTGAAGCTGGACGATCAAACTGGATCTCTGACCATCATGAACGTCACGACTCAACACGCTGGAGTTTATCAGCTAGAGAGAGATGGAGTGAAATTTACATATAAAACGTATAACGTTTCTGTCTATGGTGAGCAGAAATGCTGTTTGTTCTGACCTTCTAAGATTATTTTACATTTACATGATCAAATGACACACTAAACACTCACTCGGCACCCAGAAGTGAAATAATTCTGATGCTTTATTCAGATTTCTGTATATTCTTTTCAGCTCGTCTGACTGTTCCTAACATCACCAGAGACTGTTCTTCATCTTCATCAAATTGTTCGTTGTTGTGTTCGGCGGTGAACGTGGGTCATGTGACTCTCTCCTGGTACAAAAGGAAACAGTTTATTGTCCAGCATCAGTGTGTCTGATCTCAGCATCAGTCTCTCTCTACCTCTGGAGGTGGAATATCAGGATAAAAACACCTACAGCTGTGTGATCAACAACCCCATCAGAAACCAGACCACACATCTGGACATCACTGAACTTTGTCAGACGTGTTCAGGTACAGAGTTTTTGCTGTATATATAGTGACATTTATAGATTATAGTGACACTTACATGAATGATTATTGTTACAGACTCAGTGTCTCTGATCACGTTGGTCTCTGTTTCTGCTGGATCTCTGTTGATCGTCGCTGCCGGGATCTTCTGCATCTGCAGGAGACACAGAAAAAGCGATCAAGAAGGTAAGTGTTACCTATTGCTTTTATTTCGATTCAACTAATAAATGCCTACACCTCGTGACACTGAAAATACCTCTTTACCCACCTCAGTCAAAAAACAACATCTACATTATTTAAATAATAAAAACGTTCACATTTTCAGGTTATGATCATACATGCTTAAAGATACAACACTGGTTGTGTGCAAATTATTATTATTGACAATTGCCTAGTGTTTGATTTATAAAAAAAAAAATCAGTAATAAGGAATGTCCCTATAATTTTAAAGATAAACTATGTTAAGTCCAGAACACCAAGCATATTAACGATAAACAACAAACATTAACAGCTAATCACAATCAACCCTGCTGTCACGCGCTCGAGAATTTAAGCGGCAAACGCGCGTGAGCTGAGAATAAACGGACGATATCGTTGGCAAATATAGTTATTGTTATCTTTATAGTTGTCATGCTCGTTGTTGTCCATTAGGGAATGTTTGTGTGCGGAAGAGTTAAAAGTGCAGTGTGTAAATTTTAGCGGCTTCCAGAGGTGAGGTTATGAATTGCAACCAACTACGGAAGCTACGGTGAAGCTACGGTGAGAAGCTACGGTGGCCGATACAAGGTTATGTCGTAGTCTGAAACAGCGGATACGGCCAGCAATGAGGTTCGTTTGAAAAGGTTAATTATAGTTACTCAGTAAATCGATGTTTTATTGCAGATATTATTGTCACTTGTTCATCATCGTGTCAATGTTGTATTTGCACGAACAACATTAACGAAACGCGCTGTGTTTGTCCTTTAACGGCTACCGTACGAACAGGACGAAAACCTAGCTACATATAGTATATTGCATTTTTGTCAATAGAGCCTCCTAAATATTACACACTGCACCTTTAAAGTTGCTATTGAATGATTTTATTTCGACAGCCCCAACGTTACCGTGAGTTATGAGGAAATGAGTCCGGCTAAGATTGAGTTTTGTTGTTTTAATGCATCTATTGGGGTTTCTCTCACTAAAACAGGCCAGACTTGTGAGGAAGAAATCATTTACACTGATCCCACTTTCCACAAAGAAAAGCACAGAGATCGGTAAGAGAATTTATTCTTAGTTTTTACACACGACACCATATCCAATTTTTGTAAAAGTCATATTATTATCAATCGAGAGCTTACAAAACCAAAACTTTTAACACTACACTTCAAGTTTCATGTTATAGACCCTTCGCCCACTAGAAATATCGTCTATTAGTGCATGCAATATAATTGAATGAACATGCATTATTATCCTCTTTGGCTTTAGCACAGTTATTTCTGAATGTGTGAAGCAACAAACACCAAAAGAAAAGGTGTGAATCTTCAGCACAATAACGCAACAGAAAATGTCCTTAAACTATCATTATATATACACATTCACTATCCAGTTACTTACAAACAACATGCTTCACGTAGTCTCAGTGAAAAAAAGATTGGGTTGCATTTTTACAAAATTGAGTGGATTGAACATTTTTGTTTTTTTTTATAAAGTTAAAATGTCTCACAACTGTAGCCTTCAGGAAGTGAAAGTCACAGTGATGCAGTTCTTAGGTTTTGCACGAGAGTCTAAAAGCAAATGCACTTTTAAAACCAGTCAACCCTGCTTTACCCTGTCTACTCAGTCACACTTTTTTTTGATATTAGTTACTTCTCACTCATGCTTCAATGGGTTTTTTTTCACAGTATGTTATAAAGGAAGATCATGTTGAGTATGCACCTATTGCCGTTAGGAGATGATCAAACATCGAACCTCTAAACTCTTTGAGTTTTGGGATTGGCATGAATCACCAGACGCAGCAGGATCATTCCGAAGCATGGCAGTTAAAGATGGATTCATGAAGCGGTACCTTTTTGGAGCGCGAGACTTTGAATTGATCTAAATCGTGCGGACAATAGGAACATCAAAGGCACCACGTGCGTAAATGCCATTTTAAAAAAAACTGCAAAGCGTAGATGCAAAAGCAGACCCTGCTTTGGTCTTTTGATTCACATCTACACAGATATGTGGTTTTTGTTGGACAAACAGGTCCTGCGTGAGCTCGTGTCTGTGTGAGAGGTATCAATGGTGTGTGGTTGAGCGTGTTTTTCCATTCTGGTTCGCATATATGAAACCATTTGACTTTCACTTTGGTAAAAGCTGCAATTTAATTTCTCATTTTCCGATTTCCATTTCCATGGTTCAATGCTACCAGCCTGCAAACACGTCGCGGTGACGAAATTCATAAAGCTCACTGATCTAAACGCGCCGAGAGCGATCACGAAGACACCGTGATGGCAAACTGAGGACAGCCATATTTGGTTCCGTATAAGAGTTTGTAGAGGTGTAATATCACACATATCTAAAATACTGCAGTGGAAAAGGTGTACATGTAGTATGCATGCGTATAGTCCATAATACGTTTTTCCGTCTCCGGCGTGGTATAATGAACTATTCTCCAACTCGATGGAAACTATTCACTTTCAGTGCAGATGTAATACCTCGTTATATAACATCATATACATGTATAACAATAAAACAAATTCATTTAGATTGAATATATATACTTGATTTGGGCTGTTTGAAGTCATCAAATTGTTGAGCGTTAAAATGTATTCTCAGTGTTTTATTATATGACTGACACACAGGCTATTTCAAGGATGTTCTCACTAACTTTCTGGGCCTTCAGCGGGTCAGTTGCGCTGTTGTCCGTGCAGGGTCAGAAAGCTCTTGGTTTTCATAAAAATACCATCATTTGTGTTCTGAATGCAAACAAATGACTTACAGATTTGAAACAACATGAGGCTGAGTAATTAATGACAGGCGTTTCATTTATGGGTGAACCAACCCCTTAAAAGTGTAAAAGAGAAACATGTATAGCCTACGTTATAGAGCATCATCTAGAGCCATAACCAAAAATCCACCTGTCTTCATCCTCACCCAATTTAAATACACACACACACACACACACACACAAAAGCTTTTAAAATGACAATCCGGGAATTAAAATCATAATTCCAAAAATGAGACGATTTTCAGTGTTTTGATTTAATGTTTATTTTAACACCCATTTCAATTACAAACTTGGTTATTACATTGTATTCAGCATGTGCAACCAACCATCGTTCATTTATAAAAAATAATCTAAATTTACATATAAAAATATACTATATATATATATATATATATATATATATATATATATATATATATACTGTACAATATAATACATACAAACATGTTCCAAGAAACTGAAACAAAACAAGCATTCATATTTACACTGATCAAATTAGAACTTATCTAACACAACTAGATACATTTTTCCATTTTATATATATGATATATGAGATAATGTGAACTAATCATCTTAAAGCAACAGGAAGTGAACAAAGAAAGTGAATGCACAAACTGCTGTTAAAACGTCTCAAATATTTACAGTATGTTATAATTACAAAAGCATACATTGTTGAAACAAAATAGAAAGATATAATGTATTTTTATATATTGGGTTTCCGTGTTTTAGGGGATTTTCCATAGGCGTGATGGTTTTTATTCTGTGCAGACAGTATGTGTTATTGTTCTCGCCTAAACCCACCCCTTACAGGAAACTACTGGAATTTTTAGATTTTCAAAAATTCAATCCTGCATTTTTATAAACTTGTGTCCCCACTAGGTCAACATTTACTGGTATTCCTATCCTTGTCGGGACATTTGGTCCTAATAACGTGATAAATAAGGTGCACACACACACAAATAGTGAAATTTGAAGGTAATAAAGAGATAACTGATTAATAATTTATTATTAAGCTTATTAATATATAACCATGACTTGCTTGCTCATAAAGGTTTTTTTTGTCAGTCCATGACAAAATGAATGCAATAATGCAATTAACTAAAGCTTTTAATTGTGCCCGAATCCACTATAAATGAATCTAGAGATTCAAAAACCTCATATTTTGGTTTACTAATACTTGAACATAACTAAATATTCATAATTATTTACACAGAAATCAGACAGAACACACAGAAATCAGACAGAATTGCAGATCCCACAGAAACAGAGGGACCGTGCACATATATATCTCACCTCATTGTAACAGGCACCGTAAGGCTGCACAGTTTCAACAACAACAAATGAAATGAAACACAATACTTGGGTTAATTGGAACGAATCTAATCTTGTCAGAGATTAAATTCTTGCTTGTGTAGATTTCCTGCGGCGCCAGTAAATCACAGCAACAGCAGCAGCAGCAACCGCCGTAAACAGAGCAACAACAAAATACGTGCTTCCTTTATTAGATGAAGGCACTTCTGAATCTGGAACAGACAATCATTATTAATAATCAACTTTAGCAGTACCTTTGACTGATATTTAGACTTGTATAGCTCGGGCCTCATTTATAAAATGTTGCGCAGAAACCATCCTAAACTCGATCTTACGATCATTTCTCCAATATGCGTACATGCGATTAATAGAACGGACACATGAGCGGAAATCACACAAACAACTCTCTTTCGGAGGTGAACCGCACAAGATCTTGAACTTTATTAACACATGAAATACCCCAGTCATCATAATTTGAGAAGCGAGCTGGAAACAGCTTACATTTTCAAAAAAGTGCGTACGTCTGCGTAGACCCTGACGTGAGTCTAAGACCTTTTCCAGGTCAACGTTTTTACAGATGTGAGTGCAGGCGTGGATTTAAGCGTACACTATCTACGATCAAATCTGAGGCCCCTGGTCACTATTAGGATATTGATTTTATTTCAGAAATAAAACCGTTTTCAAAAAATGCAAAGGAAATCACGTGGAATGACTCACCAGTGACAGTTACACTGAATATCTTCATGACACTGATTCTGCTTCTGTCGCTGCTGATCTGTAGTTTATAATCTCCAGAGTCTGTGGTTGTGATGTTCATGATGGTCAGAGATCCAGTCTGATGATCCAGCTTCAGTCTGTCTCTGAATCTCCCGTCAGGATCTTCACACTGACCACGTGTACAGATTTTATTGGGATCTCCTGTGATTTCAGCGGCGAAGCGTCTTTGAAATACCACGTTATCAAATAATTCTGTTTGATACTTTCACCAGGATCTAAAGTGACAGATTTTCCCTCCATCACTGACTTTCTCTTCATTTTATCTTGTTGTAGTGGAAGAAACATCTGAAACACAAACCAAGCGCTGCTGGAGGACCTCTTTACTTTGTCAAACAAAACATAAAACAAATTCCACTACATCAGTAAATGTGTTTTTGACAAATTATTATATATATTATGTTCTAATACAGATAAAGGGAAAACCACAATGTCACAGCCTGTTCATGGCTTGTTTTCACACATAATGACTTACCATACACAGCAACAATGAAAATCTTATCACTGATGTTGTTCCTGCTGATGATACGTAGACGATAAAGTCCAGAGTCTGTGGTTGTGGTGTTCATGATGGTCAGAGATCCGGTCTGGTTCTCTAGATTCAGCCTGTCTCTGAATCTCTCAGTGGCTTCATTACACTGAACATCTGTACAGATATCCCTGAGATCTCCAGTGATTTGAACTATACGGGCATCATTAAAATACCATCTAATCTTTTCTTGTTGGTTTGTTTTAACATCAGTGTGTAGAGTGACTGAGTCTCCCTCCATCACAAATGCTGACTCCCCGTCTCTATTATTACCGAAAAAACCTGAAGAAGAAACAGTTATTATAAGCCAAATAAAATGACACAACAGGAGCAAATACAAAAAGCTCGACCTTAACAGAAGATGTGAGACGACCATGGCCCAAAAAAAAGTACACAATCCATGCATGCATATGGACTATTTTAACTGACTTTCTGTATTTTGGTATTTGTGCTCCTGCCTATGGAGGGTCAAAAATATTTTAATTTGTGCTCCAAAGATGAACTAGGGCTTGCAGGTTTGGAACGACACAAGGGTGAGTATTAAAGGACATCATTTTAATTTTGGGGTGAACTATCCCTTTAATTTACACCAAAGCACAAATGCAGCTCATCATGGACCAAAACTAACTGCTAAGACTAAAAACAAATCGACAATCGGTGTAGTGACTCACCATGCACAGTAACAATGAAGATCTTGACACTGTCTCCGCTGTTTCTTATTGTCTTCAGTTTATAAACTCCAGAGTCTGTGGTTCTGGTGTCTTTGATGGTCAGAGACCCAGTCTGAGGATCCAGCTTGAGTCTGTTTCTGAATTTCCCATCAGCGTCTTTACACCTAACATCCGTGCAGCTACAACAGAGATCTCCATTGATTTCAGCGATGAGTATTTCATTAAAGTACCATCTTATCTTTCGCTGTTGGTTTGTTTCGACCCCAGTGTGTAGAGTGACAGATTCTCCCTCCTCCACGGTCTGTGACACTCCATCTCTATAAACACAACTTACGCCTGGAAAAGAATTAAAACGGTTAGAAATGCAACACACACCATGATTCATAACAGTTCTGCTCGTTAACATACCTTTTGTAGAATATGCACATTTTTAATAACTTAATAAAATACTGAGATCTTTTTTGTTACTTACAATACTACACTGACTTCCCTAATGTAATAAATGTTTACATATAGACCGGTTTTCATAAGCTTAATTTTTCATACTGCGTGTCAATATCTGGGTGGATGCGCTTTGTTTCGTTCTAGTTGTTCAAGAGTAACTTCTCAGTCGTGAACATTTAAAAAGCACACCGTTCTTCAGAAAAGTCCAGCCTGTCCTCCAACAAAAAACTCTTTAGGTTGTTTGTGCAAGTACCATTACACCAAAATGCATTATACATCAAAATGCATGTTTTTGAAATTTTACACCAGTCTCATAATTAAAACACATTTTACTGGGTGTAATTCGTATCGGTGACTGCACATATGCATTATAAATATCCTGAATCCTGGCGCACTTACATTTCAGGAGCACATTCATTCTCAGGGTTCAAACCCATGCTCTTGTGATCATGAGGTACACAAGACCATGAAATAGTACAAATCAGTAATATAAAAATGTCAATATAAGGCTGCAATTGTTGTATTTCAGGAGTACAGGAGTATTGTTTGGAGGACATGTTGGAAAAGCAAACATATTTCTACTTCTATTCTATCTGCTTTTTATTATTTTTTTATTATAAAAACAGCAATGTAAAAAGAAAGACATGTAATGGCATTGTATAATTAAAGCTTTTTTAAAAATTATCCAAAATGCATTCGATCGAGTACATAACCAACCGGTGTTCAAAACTATCGCTTTAACTTTAACATGTGAATGAAAGTAAAACCCGAAGGGAGCATAGTTTGCTTTTTTGGAATTTCTGAATTTGAATGATGTGACAATCAAAGATTAGACTGTACAGAATTTTAAATCTACATCTAAAAGTATATCGATAATAATAATTCTCAGAGTTCGATTTATTATAATGCTTTTTCCCTCAATTGGTCAGAACTATTAAATACTTGTTCAGGTGACAATATCTGGTGAAAATTCTTATTTGGGTCATATATTCCAAGACAGCAACACATTCACCTCAAAACATTAGTTTCAATAATATAATATAGCCTCACATGAACTGCAATGCCAAGTTTTGAAACATAGGTGGCGAAACTTAAGATCTTTAAGATCAAGAAAACAGCCCACCAAGCAACATTTTGATCCACTTTTGGCCCATTCGAGCCTGAAGACAGTGGAAGATTATTGTTTTCCACTGCCTTAGCTCCTTCTGTCCAGTCATTAATCACTTTCACTCTTTAATCCAGTCTAAATTAAATAAAGCCACCCATCTGTTCAACAAAAGCATATTGCACAATTATAAATAATGAAACGACACCGATCATGAAAAATTCTAACTGCTTATTTATTTCAAGCGTGTTTAGTATATGAGTATGTATTGTGTATATTTTTTTGTACTTTACCAGCAGGTGTCCCTAGCGTGCATTCAGGAAATCAATCATTTTCACCTCGATCTGCATTTAAAGCTTCAAGAAGCTTCTTCTCGCCACCACTAATTTTTATTATTATTAAGTAGGCTATGCGTTACTGTGGATATTTCTGCAGCCTTTAGCGTTTGCATAGCGCAATTTGTTTTTATCGTTGTGAAAGAGAGAGCTCGACAGTTCAAACGTCTTACCAGCCACGAGGAAGGCAAACGTGACACAAACAGAGATCGTCATTTTCGACGCTATTCCATTACGAATCGAACGCGTGCAGTTTCCATGGAAATGAGCGCTTTGTTTTATACGGACGTCGCGAGCTTTGGTGAAAGTGAAAGTAGTTTATTTCGACGACGACAGACTTAACTGAATCTTAGATTTAACATTTCGCATTCGAATTAAAGCATCGTTCGCGTTTTCTGGTGTTTTCCGATGTTTAGGCGGTGCGACGAGTCTTGCAGAGGACTCTGCTTACCAAATGAAAAACAACATAAAACGAAACAAAACAAACGTCATTTCCGCCTTTCCATTGCCAGTAGTTTTTGCCGTAACCATCATTGTAAACTCGCAATAGTTTTGCAGCCACAGAAAATGACAGGAGTCGTCTGACCGGTATATTGAGTATATAATAATAATAATAATAATAATAATAATAATAAATAGCATTTTAATGCTTAATTACAAAATACATAAATACATAATTAGATTTTGTCATTATGATTATTCGCTGTTAAAGATACAACCATCGTTCCCTGATCTTATGTATTCGTAAGTTCTGCAATTTAAAAATCAATCGAACCAGTTGCTTTGGATGCACTCCACCTGCTATTCAAAACTAAGTCTAACATGCATACAACAGCTTTTACAAATCCACTGCAAAACACTTTACTGATATTATTATATTTCATTTCAGTGCATGCTTAAAATTTAGCATCCGGCGTTTTACTGTAGCCAGCTTTCAGTTCATTCATAATAACATGTTAAAGAGTATTAAATGAATGGGAAATTATCATTGTTTGTCTTATATCTGTCTCCCGGTCACTTCGATGTTTCTTTAGATTAAAGAGTTATGCACAAAAGCAGGAAGCGGCACTCCACTTACAAGATTCATTATCACACAGGCTTGTGAAGAAAAACCCTCAGCAGCTTTCAGTTTGAGTCAACTTTTTTACATAAAGATCAATAATGCGAGATGTTACATAAAACAGTTAAATAAACGGAATACAAGCGTTTTTACAACTCTAGAGTTACGTTTTATTTGACGCAGCGTTCTACCACTGTTATGTATTTAACACAGACAACCGCAGCTTTCTAAAAATGTAAGCAAGGAGGAAAAAGAAAAAAAATATTAAAAGATAAACGTTGATATTTTCCACTGCTTTGAACAGTTCATATGCACGTACCACATTTCTGACACGTTCAGAGATCTGTGAAACAAGAGTGTCAAACTGCATGGTGGGAGGATACACACACACACACACACACACACACACACACACACACACACACACTCTGTTCTAACAGGTTGAGAGTTTTCAGCAGACGGTGCTATTTAACTTTCCACTGAACCGTTTAACAACATGTTTCATGTTTTTACCTTGTTCTGTTTATCCTGCTGGAGCCTGACCGGTAAGTAATAATAGCGCTTTTAGCATTTATTTCAGCGTAAGTACATTATGTTTTGCTCTTATGTGTAGTGTACACAGTATCGTAATGAATATCGTGAGATTGACTTTTAATGCTAATTCCCATGGCTTCTATTTTGCACGTTTCTCTTGCTCAGAAAGCTAAAATCTCCGCTGTAACATTTTCAAATTGTAAAATTTGTAAAAATTCAGTAATTACATTTTTTTATACTTCTGTATCATAACCACATATGTCAAAAACATATGGAGAACTCTACATAAGATCCAGCGCGCCTATTTATTAATCAATCAGTGTTTCATTTATTTAAGAAACTGTTGAAAATATCTAGCAGAATTGTATTTTTACTTTAGTTATTTATATTTTAATTTTTTTTGTTGTTGTTATTTATTTACAAATTATATGATTTCCTACATACTTTTAAGAAAGTTTAAAACAAAATATCAAATTACTGGTTCATCCTGATCTGTGTTTTTATATTATATT
Source organism: Puntigrus tetrazona (assembly GCF_018831695.1). Lineage (NCBI taxonomy): Eukaryota > Metazoa > Chordata > Actinopteri > Cypriniformes > Cyprinidae > Puntigrus > Puntigrus tetrazona. The sequence continues at coordinate 4,606,779 of NC_056720.1, forward strand.
TCAATTTGCTTTTGTGTCTTTTCTGCTACTCTGGATGTTCTTAAGTTTACATTCAAACAACGTGATCTACAGATAATGTCAGGCCTCAGAAACAATCAGAATCTTTAATATGTTCCTGTTCTTCAGGTATGTTTGGGGAAGAAAAAACTGAAATACAGTCTGTGTCGGTGATGGAGGGAGATTCTGTGTTTCTATACACTAATGTTACTGAAATGCAAAAAAATGACAACTTATTGTGGATGTTTAGAGATAAAGATGTAGTTACAATTAATATTAGGAAGCAAATATATTTAATAAAGAATGATTCTGATGGGAGATTCAGAAACAGACTGAAGCTGGACGATCAAACCGGATCTCTGACCATCACAAACATCACGACTCAACACGCTGGAGTTTATAAACTAGAGATAAGGTCGGCACAGCTGTCCAAAAAACTATTCAGTGTTTCTGTCTATGGTGAGTAGAGATCATTGTTCCAAACATTCATATTCTTCAATAATGTGCATTACTAAATAAACACACACTCAGCAACTCAAAGTAAGATTTTTTTTTTTAGATGCATTTCTCATAAATTTATTCCGATGCTTTTTAGTTCATCTGTCTGTTCCTGTCATCATCAGTAACTCTTCACAATGTTCTTCATCTTCATCATCAAATTGTTCATTGTTGTGTTCGGTGGTGAACGTGAGTCATGTGACTCTCTCCTGGTACAAAGGAAACAGTTTATTGTCCAGCATCAGTGTGTCTGATCTCAGCATCAGTCTCTCTCTACCTCTGGAGGTGGAATATCAGGATAAAAACATCTACAGCTGTGTGATCAACAACCCCATCAGAAACCAGACCACACATCTGGACATCAGTCAGCTCTGTCACATGTGTTCAGGTATGACAGTGTCAGTATGTTTGTTTACCGACCTGATATTCGTATTTTGCTGTAGATCATACAGGCATATTTTTATCTTTACAGAAGCAGAGCCTAACTTTTATTTACAACAAGACTCACTCCTTAAAGTTCTGATTTCTGCTGCCGGAGGAACTATGTTGACTGTTGCTGTAATCGGGGGCCTCTGCACCTGCAGGAAGTGTAAAAAAAATGCTAACAAAGGCAAGTGTTAGCTTCTGTTTTTCTGTTTAAGTGAACATTTCTATGAATTTATAATGGTTCATTTGTTGAGCTCCAGTGACGTTTATGGATTAATAAATATTGCATAAATATTGAATGAGTAAATCCATTAAAATGTCAAATTCAAAAAATCATGTTTAAAAATGTGTAGTTTGCTCTGTATTTTTTTGTAGGATGCTCGTTTTTTTTCACTGTTTCCATTTCAGTCAGTGTGCTGAACTTTTAGCATCCAACACACCAAAGACGCCAATTTTGAAAGCATTTCTTGTGCTGCATTGAAGGCCATTTTTTAACTCTCTTCCTGTCCTGTAAAGCAACCACTCTTGCCCTTTTTTGCAAGAGCTCCAGACACATGGTCTAAATCTCAAATCTAATTGGACTAACAGGGAAAAAAACAACACACAGGTTAAAAAAAAAAATCCTTGCGTTCAGTGTGAAAGAGCCGGTAGCCAACGCATCTACTTGCACTCCTCCACCTTTCTTCTTTAAGGATCTACCTTGGGTTTCTTGTCTGCCTTGGGGTGCTGACCGTCTGGCTCCACTTCTTCAACTCCCAGCTCCACAAGACTTTCTGATCCAGAACACTCCACCACTTCGCCATGGTCTTCAAGGCCTTCCTCTGTAATTTGTCTCTTTATTCCTTTGGCCCTGTTGGCTCCTCTCTTTCCTTCTAACTAACTTCTAACTCCAACTCTGTCATCAGTCATACAGGCTCTGCTATTTTATTGGCTTCACCTCAACCATTCATCCCCAAGGCTCTATCTTAGTCTCTCTTCAGTTTCGGCTGGGTTTTCAATAGTTAATAACAGAATAGAGGTTATAATGATCTTTTTGAGATTCTTGTTTATTGAGTAATTGATCTTCTTCTTCAAACAGTTCAGACTTGTAATGAAGACGTAACTTATGCTGAGGCAACCACCTACAAAAGAAATGCACACAAATCGGTAAGATTTTAATCTCCACATTTAGTCTCTGTATTAATTTTTAGATTTGGATGTGCGCTTGTCTTTGATACTGATCACATACACAAGTATCTGTATGTAGTCCCAACACAAAATTGTGCAGTTGTCCAAAGATTTATGTGAATGAAGACATTGTCTGTTTTTATTTTAGCAAGAACTCACAAATTAAACCATCTGACAGTAAACTAAAACCTTCAGAAAATGAAAAGTATGAAAGTCGTTAAAAAACCTTCAATGAAAGTCAATCCTGGCAGCATTCCCACTTTCTATCACTTATTATTTTACACTGGATCTCAGTTTATTTTTTTTTTTTTACATTTATTAAAACAATACACTCGTTTTCTTTACAGAAAGTTGAAGAGGAGGATCATGTGACGTATGCGCATGTCGTGAAGATAAAATGATCAAACTTCATTCTTACTGTAACTCCAAAATACAGCTGTGTGTTTGATAAGAATATTGTGAAGTATTGTCATGCTGTGAAAAAGCCATAAATCCCAAACTTCAACCCTTGAGGCTGGAGCCACAGCCATCAAGACTTTAACCATTCATCTTTGCATAGTGTTAAAATATAGTGATGCATCGTGGTGTTCAACCTGAAACGGATGCCAGGATCATTGTTGTCTTACAAGTCCTTTGTATTTGGCCAAAAATGTGCACAAATGAAGATATATTTTTCTCAAAATTCTAAATGTTCAGACATATAAAAAAGAGAACATTCAAATATTTTCATTTGTGCTTCAATGTCAAACAAAAGCCTTATGGGTTTGGAATGAGATGAGGGCGAGTGTGTTTTCATTTTTGGGTTTGGGAAGCAACGAGACCGTGCTTCATTCTGCAACATGTCGTTCGATCGGAGAATGTGTCTGGTGGTTTGTACTTGATGATGTCTATTTGTGAGTTTGTCTCTGAGGTGTCAGCTGTGTGCCTGTGTCAAGAGCTTGTGGTTTAAAGTGGCTCTTTTTGTTTTTCCATTTCTGCCTATATAAAATGTTCACAGGTTGACTTCAAAACAGCTTTACAATGAGATGCTAATTCTGGCCTCCAAACATCGTGTAAACAGAAAACTATAGTGTCAAAGTATAATACTAACTTCTGACGCGTGTTGAAGATCTGCACCTGCTCTGACCTAAGAAGGCAAACAACATGATATTAATACAAAATTGCAAACTATTTTGATATTAATGTCAGTAGTAAAAAAAAGACTTTAGCTGATAAAATAAATGTGATATGCAGTTGGTATGTCTTCTGGTGGTTTGGTCTGGTAATACGTTGTTATGCGGTTAAGGTTGTTTGGTCAGAAGGATTATTTACTGACTGCTACTTCTGGAACTGACTTGGAACTTGACTCCAGGTGCCTGTCTAATGTGGAGATAGAAAATGAGAAAACAGCTCCTTGTTTCTCATGAAGCTCTGATGAAGCATCCAGATAAATGAATAGTTTGCCAGTGTGTTTAGATATACGAGCCTCTACATATATTTCTGAAACCCGGTGATTAGGTACTTAACTGCGTCCCAGCCAGCACACTTATGTGGGGCCCAGATGAGTTCACCTGGGCTATCTAACTGCTCGCCAGGTCAGACCAAAAGACACAATGACATGAACACTGCTCAGTTTGCATACTACAGAGTGCTGAAAAGTAGATAGTATAAGATAATAAGGCGATTAACTGAGTGATGATTGACCATTATTGAAGACACCTGATGTTAAGAGGAACAATCAGCAAAGAAGATTTTTTTTTTACAACAACCATTACAGTGGTCAGTGTGTACTTTAGTTAGACCCTAGAATCTTTTACATTAGATTTTGTTTGGCTGCTGTAACTGAATTATAACCGCTGAACAAACTAATAGCAGAGGACATCAGGTGGTGATCACTATGTTTGAACATAATTGTCATTTGACCTGAATCTCTGAACCTACTGTATAGTAGGTGAAATGGCTACATAAGAGGAGTAGTGCAAGTCCGAAACCACAGTGAGATCCCCGGATGGCCTACTGCGTCCCGCCCAGACTCGAAATCCTGATCAAGGCATACTTTTCTATCCCACAATGCCGCGGGAGAAGATACCTTTACCAAGAAGAAGAGAGGATGCATCTAGTCTGCCGCAAATAATTCAGGTTCCCGAATGCAAGTTAGTTAATGTGCAGCTTTTAACTAGAAACCTTTTGTACGTTAATTCGCATGGCTTGTGAGTTTAGCATTTTACATGTTTTAAATTGTACACGTAGTGAAAGACGTTCATTAAATGTTTATGTAACATCAGACAAAAAACGTCTTGGACAAGTACTGAAGAAGAGAACATCACATCATGATATAGACATCAGTGAGGATTTGTGCAGCTATGCAGTAGAATTCACTGCTAATGAAAATAATACGATATTTGCAAATAAAACATGACTTTTAAAGCCTCAAAAGCATCAACAAATAGTGCAATGAACAAAAACGGAGGGATCAAACAACATGAAGCGTGAGTAAATAAATACAAGGATTTACTGAGAACAAGTATTTATTTAGTAAGTGCCTCAGTAAGGGTTGTGATGGAAAGCCGAGTCAGCTGAAGCTGTGTTGAGATGTAGTAGATGTGGGTTCATTGCCTGTAAATAAATGATTTTTAGAACAAGATGTTTGGTAGTGTTGGAAATTCCTGTGTAGGCCACTTTTGCCGCTTAAACAAACCCAAGCACCTCAGAGTGCAGCCTGGACAATGTGTTAGCCCCGCCCACCCCCAATTCCAATCAAATTTAGTTAAAAACACAGCAAATCTTATTGGTGTAAGCATGCGGATCCCTTTGTGTACGATTTTGTAATTAACTAAGAATGCCACGGCTAGTGCTTAATATTTCTGTAGTATTATAGTGTTATTACTGTATGCTTTTTTTTTTAAAGAAATATTTGCCAGTAATTATGTGGTTCTGCAGCTTTAAGAGCTTCTTTCATCTTCAGAACACAAATGTGAATATTTCAATCCAATTAACAAGTTAACTCTTTTATTTACAAAACACATGCGTCATGGTGCTCCCCTACTGGACTGAAGGTTTATATTTTCTTAAAGTGGTAAATTATGTTGTTGTTGTTTTTTACCATGACTTTCACCACAATTTTACCAAAAATATCTTCATTTGTGTTCCAAAGAGGAATAAAGGCTTTATAGGTGTGGAGCGACATGAGGCTGAGCAATTAATAAATACATTTCTTTTGCGTTGATATTTGAGTTGAAATTGGGGTTCAGGTAACATCAACAACTAATATCTTGGTACCTTGACACTGTTTCTGAGTAATAATAGATTACATTTTAAAGATAAGAGAATGAGAGAATATGGAAAATAAATAAAAAATAAAAACAAAGTTACACTGAGGTCTCACTGGTACCTTCAGGCTCAATCTCAGTATGATTAGGGGACAGGTCAGTAGTGTTTGTCAATAGAGCATCCATCGTTGGAATATCATTCTGATTAGGAGAAAAGAGTTTCACAACAGTAAATAATCAAAAATAAGTTATATATAAATAAGCAAAAAACACTATAGTAATGGTGCACAGTGTTGGTCCGAGTACAGCATCTGATTACAATCGAGTACTTTGCTGATGACTTATAAACGTTTAAAGACTTAAAGTCACCATCATGGAGATCAATGTTTGCTTTAGTTTTGACCATTTTACTACTACGAAGTAATACGCTTTTAAACAATTGCAATGTTATTTCACGGTATGCATACATGTGTTGCTAAAAGGGTAAAAATGTAAAATGGTCAAGAGCCCAACTAAAGCAAACACTGATCCCCATGAGGGTGACATCATTTTTAACCAATAAGACATCAGCATCTGATCCTCTGTGATTCTTAATAACAGCAGATGTTCATCACTAATACACAATCATCATTTAATTAGTCACTTTATTATCTCATTAACTTTAAGTCTTTAACCCTTTATAAGCCATCAGCAAAGTACTGAAAAGTAATTGAACGCTGACTCAACACTGACGGTGCATCTCTATTTGCATGGTGATGAGAACATTGTTCAAAATACACAGTTATGTTACATTTTTTTTTTATTAGACAAACGTTGTGCTCATAATACCTTACCTGGTCATTGTGCTGCATCCTGGTGTCTGTATAAAAAAACGGTAACAAACATGAGCCCATTACTTTGAATACTTACAATAATTATTTTTCAAATTTCTTTACACACAATTCTCATCTTGTTAAATAATTAGCATGCAGGCCTAATATAGCGATAGCCCGTTTGTGAACAGATTATTCTTCTGAACCAGTTCTGGATGAGCCAGTTCACCTAATCGGACAGAATTGTCTGAAACATCAAGTCAGCACTAATATATGTTTCCTTAATCTTACTTACTGAATTGAATTCTGTCTCATACCCTTGGATCAAAATGCTGATGCGAGATACTGGGAATTTTATTGTCATGATTGAATTATATATCGAGTAATGATTTTGCCATCATTGCTTGTTGGGGTGTGATTTACTCTTTTCTTTCGCATAAAGACATCGTCTGGCTTCAGAAGGACTTGGAATACAACACGACTTGTTTGCCAAGTGGTCCTGACTAAGCTTCAATATGGACTGCAAAAAATGTCCCAGATTGGATCATTGCATCCCTAGTATCAAGGTTCTGATTAAGGATTCTGCATTTAGGCACCTTTTCTTTCTTTTTTGCTGCAAAAAAACACAACAGCGGTTGTAGCCACAGGCAGCAGGACAGCAACACATATTCCTACAACAGCAGCTGAAGACAGACCTGAAACTGAAAGAGATAAAGACAGAGAGACTTTAATACTGACAACGTGGTGAAGTTAACACCATTAATATTTGTAAAGGGCTTGTGTTGGTCACGTCAGTGGGGTGTACCTCGATGTGAAGGTGATGATTTCAATTACATAGTAGTCAACATCTGAAGTGGGTAAAAAAGTTCACCAAAGTTGTAGAAGAAAAAAGCTTTAAGCTTTAAGCTTATAAAAGCTTTAGCTATTCATTTTAGTTAAAGATTTGTTTGTTTTTATCAGAAGCGATTATCAAATATTCTCCACACCTGTAGGGGGTGGTGTGGCGCTTTAGTGGGTTATCTAGAAGATCGACAATTCCTGGTCACATTAAAACTATAATATTGTGTCAATCTGGAAACTTTAAAAAGCAGGAAAATGTGTGAATATGAAAACGTTTCTTGGAATGTAGGAAGCATAATGAAAAAGAGCGTTTTTTTGTAAATTGTCAGAACTTGTTGTTTAAGTGTTTTGTGTTACGTCTTTGTTTGGACACGGTGATAAGCTTAAACTCATCTCTGAATCAGTTCTTTAGTGTCTGCATAACGCAGGACTGCATTTAAGAATTTAGCTCAAACTTTATCCTGTGGAGGGCAGTCACACGCTCAGTAGCATCTACACTGCAGGAAAGAAAGGAAGAAGAAGAAGAAGAAGAAGAAGAAGAAGCAGCAGCAATAACGTGTCTGTCTCCTCATAACTCACAGCTATGAGTAAAAACTACTTTAAGCGTTTTCTGTTAATCATTCATTGATGTTACTATGCAAAATGTTGAAAAAGATGTTAAATGTGTTAGTAGGATAGGTTAACAGGATTCCGTTGTACGTTCAACAAAATGGTAAACAGTATCGGCTAACTCGTGATTAGCAAAATTAGCAAAGAGATAGAAACATGTTGAAATCTTAAGACATTAGATGGTTCCTTAAAATCATTTAGGTCTATGAATCATTTTGATTATAAGCCTTTTCATCACATCTACTGTGTGTTTTAATATACTACCAATACAACGTTATACAGGGGGATTTTCAACTGTATTGGGTTCTTCCTCCAGTTATGTTCATGTGGGAAGTCTAATAGCATTGCCTTGAATTTTGGATTTTTTGAAGTGACAGTTAATATTTTGATATTTTTGTGATATATTGTGGTTTGGTCTGTGAAAAAATGACAATGTGAACACAATGTTACCGTAATTATCGGACTAAAAAATGCCCTCCAGCGAGTAATATCGTGCATGTCTCCTAATTACTCAGAATTTTGTGCCGGCTGAAATTCCCCTTGGCCTGCCGGTAACAGCAACTTTGATGAAAGGTTTTGATCCACTTCAGATGTTGACTACTGCAGTGTGTTATAACCCAAATAAAAGCTCACTTTCTCTAAAATTCGAAAATAAAAACATTGTAGAGTCAAGGTTTTTATTTGTTTTTTTTTTAATGCTTCAAAATTTGTTTGAGGAGATGAACTAAACTCCACTCACCAGTGACAGAAACACTAAATCCCCTCTTTATACTGAATCTACTTCTCCTGATGTGTAGTTGATATTCTCCAGAGTCTGTGGTTCTGGTGTTCATGATGGTCAGAGATCCGGTCAGATGATCCAGCTTCAGTCTGTCTCTGAATCTTTCTTCGCTCTGAACACCCGTGCAGATCTTACTGGGATCTCCGGTGATTTCAGCAACAAATGTGTTATTAAAATACCACATCAACAAATCCTTTGGGTTTTTCACCACTAAAGGATTTAGAGTAACAGATTCTCCCTCCTTCACCGACTTTCTCTTCATTTCGCCCTCTTTAGCAGGAACACCTGAAACACAAACCAACAGCTGCTAGAAGATATTTATGCCCAAAAACAGGCACACAAAACAAAAAATAATAATAAGCTATGTTGAATAAGAGTTAATCATGCTCTTTTAAAAACCGACAATTATCGTATTTATATATAAATATAACAGGTTCACTCCAAAAATGAGTTAACTCTCTTACCAAGAACAATAAAGGTCTTTTCGCTATTTTTATTGCCGATGATCTTCAGTTCATAGAGTCCAGAGTCTGTGTTTGTGATGTTCATGATGGTCAGAGATCCGGTCTGATTGTCCAGCTTCAATCTGTCTCTGAATCTCTCAGTGCCTTCGTTGCACTGAACATCTGTACAGATGTGACTGATATCTCCAGTGATTTGAGCGATGCGAGTGTTGTTAAGATACCATGTTATGTCTTCTTGTTTGTCTGTCTCAACATCAGTGTTTAGAGTGACTGAATCTCCCTCCTTCACAAGCACTGACACTCTATCAAGACCAGAAGAACCTGAAATGAACAATTATATATATATATATATATATATATATATATATATATATATATATATATATATATATATATTTGTTATTGCAAAAATTTAACCCTTTCATGCATGGTATGCACATTTTGTGGACAGTTAATTTCTTTTATTAATTTGTTCAAAAATTAATTGCTTGATGACATCATCCAAGATGGCTGACAGCAATAGCCATGTGCTAATGCTCCAGGGCATATCTGCAAAACACTTTTATACAAGGAGGTCAACTGAGAGACAAAAAAAAAAAAAAAAAATATATATATATATATATATATATATATATATATATATATATATATATATATATATATATATATTTTTTTTTTTTTTTTTTTTAAATGTTATGAATTTTACTAGATTGTAATCAACCACATATAACAAATGCATCACAATAAATAACCATTTAAAATGACAAATTACTGCAATAAATGGCAACTTTACACATACTTATGTAGAAAAAATTGCATTTTGCCTTCCATACCTATGTTATGATTCATTTCAGTTGTCGATATACTATAACTGAGATGATTCAACGTGGAGTAAGACAAAGATGAAAATATAATTCATGCATGAAAGACAGCGGCATAAGAAAAACATATAGGGGTTAACAACTGCACGACCTCCTCGTTCATTTGATGATCCAGTAGAATAGAGATTGTAACAAATTGTCTTACCGTTTGTGAGTAAAAGCAGCCACACAAAACTCAAGAACAGGTCCATGCTTTCAGTGACTAGAAACCCACGGGTTCTTGGCAATGGTGGGTGGTTTTAAAAGCGACGATGAGTCAAAAGAAGAAGAAGAAACACAGAGATTGCCTAAAGAGTCGATCATCTGCTCTACGAACACGTTTCATCTCGAACTACAGCCTGAACCTGTTTTTGTGCATCAATGCTACACGGTAAGACATCACGTTACAATCTCTGTTTCTGTCAAATACAGTTTGAACTAAACTTCGACTAGGCTGCGTGCTCAGCGCGTTATTGCATCCGTGATAGATAAAGTCTAAAGAAAAAACCAAATCATTACGCAGATGTCGAAATACATCAAATGAGCGTCATTTCACTCATTGAAATGTGCCTGCTAAACAAATATGCTGTAAATAAAATAAAATAAAATATTTTGCCATTCATTTTCACGGTATATTGCTGTTTATAAAATGTATCGTGTTTTGGGAAAAAACACGGTGAGAAGATTTCTGGGAAAGTATGTGCGACGAGTGGGGGGCGGGACTTCCCCCAGATAGAAGAGCTTTGACGCGTCAAACTTGAAAGACATCAAAGACATGAATTGTATTGTATCACAGTATAGAATTGTATCAGTGGAAACGCAACTTTTTTCAAACATGACTGGTGTTATATAGCGATTCTGAAGCGAAGCGGTCTCATAAATTTCATTTGGGTCTCGTTTGGGAGATTACGTGGTCGTTTTTAACGAGGACAAAAAGCTAAGAAGCGTAAGGGAAGGCTTAAAAGAAAAGAAAGAGTCTAAAAGAGCGTGAACAGAAAGGTGCCAGTAAAAATTTCACATTTTAATAATCGCAATTGTCTCCTCTCTAACTGACATAATCTCTGCCTTTTGATTGGCTAAAAAATCAAATACGCTGCTGGACAATAATTGATCATTTGCTTCTATAATATATATTTTTTTCTCTAATGACAGTTTTATAATTGTTTTATACAAACGCATAAGGCAAAATAGTTTCTATGCTGTAATTAATGCATTATTCGTATTTATTACTTGGAAATGACCTAATACAATCCTTTTAGCTACAGTGATTGTGGTATGCTTTGTCTATATTCACTTTCTCGTTTTGGATATGAATATATAGTTCGGGCAAACAAATACTATACTATAGATGTGCTCACAAATCTACAGCACTCACACAGAAAAAAAAACGTTATTTTAAATGCGATAAATAAAGGTTGATCTATTTAGTGCCTAATGTCTAATATCTGATGTGCAATAGCTACGATCCTTTACAATATTTTTAATTACAATTCATTTGAATATACATAAAATGTTTAGTCATAATTTATGTACAGAGGTTTAATGTTTCTGTAATTTCTGCTATGTGAAATCAATCCTGATCCTAGCACTTATACAGGAATATCTCCATCATATTAAACGGTTAATAACATATAGCATAGCTAATGTAACTTAACTAACTTCTGTTTACACAAGGATGTTTTTTCTGGTATTTTTCTGATATTATAAGTGATAGGATGTTCCCACTTTTGGGGAAAAGCTGGAAAACGGAGCTATTTTTGGAAACGGTTGCGGCGAGTGTCACGAGAGTTCGTGCTCCAACGCTGCACTAACTTCTTTCTCAACCAACGAGATACAAATCAACTTTAACGTATGCTTGTATCTCTTGGCTATATATAGCTGTCTTAAATTATTCTCTAAATACTTAGTTTTTGCGGGGAAAACCCAGAGCTTCAGCCGCACGGCAAGATGGCCGCCACACCAGAGCCCTCAGCCCTCTTCAGCCATCACAGATGTCTCCCCGGTGTTTCTGAGCATCATGGATGTTGCATATGAGGACATCAGAGCATTTCAAGGCCCTCTCTTCTAAGGGACAGGCTATGTCGTGATTGAGTGCCTACGAATTGCACTTGAGGTCTCTCCACCCTGGACTGTCTGCTTCTCTGTCTGGCTTCAAGGACTCTTATGTTAAAGTGTATGTGTGTCTCCCATTGTTTCTGTGTTGCCTTGTTGCTCTGCCCCCCTTGTGTGTGTGTATTATCTTGGTAACTGATTAACTCCTCCCCCTTGTTATCTTGTTAAGTTGTTATACTGTCTTTTTAAACCATTTTATAGTCTGTTCTCCACCAAGTGTTGAACCTTGTTGCCACAAAGCATTCCCTTGTTTTTCTAGCCTAGCCTAGCCTAGCCTAGCCTAGCCTAGCCTTCACCTTGCTATCAGACTATCACTCTGTTTTGCTCTTTTACGTACTATTCTTGTGTCTTTGCCTCTGCCATTCCTGTTTGCCGATCTCCCAACCCTGCTTGTTTTGGCATATGAGAAGTTAAATGCAACTAAAATACAGCAGCTTCGAAACAGGCATATATAAAAATCGATAGCACGTTTGTTACTTTCTCTTAGTTTAATTATTAGTTCGTTTTTTTTTTTTTATATCACCCCCTCTGAACCAGTTAAGCCATTAGCACCCTCAACAAAAACAATCCTGAAGCCTCCATGGTTGCCACTGAAGTCTGTTGAAACCAAGAGCGGTAACGATTACTGTAAAAACAGTGAACAATACATTTATTGTTCATTTTAACCTCACTTGCCGCAGTTTCTATATGTAATAAAAGTAACTTGCAACTACTTTCGCAGAAACAAAAGGAAAAATTTGAGGAGATCCTTCAAAGACAAGAGAAGTTGGGAATCAGTCACTCTTTTTTCAGACAGCTTTAAATGTAGAGTTATCAAATTTAAAGAGAAACTTTATTTATGTACAAGTTAGTTTCAGTTTTTGTTGCATTTACATGACGTTAACCAGATCCTCATCATATTTCGAGTAGGCTTCTAGTGGTCTCCAACCTTATTTCATTCAGGAGCTAGATGTTACATACACCAAATGTAATAAATTCCGAACCATGCTCATGGAAATTTCAGAGGAGTTATGTTTTGCTTTCACCATCTCTGGAGAATGCTACTTTCATTTTTGTTCATTTAGCGGTAGAAGTGGCACTTGGAAATTTTTTTTAATTATAATAAAAGTAGCTTTCTATGTCCCCCCAACCCCCTTCATTTTTTTATTGTTCTTTCCCAGAGCGACATCGCTGAAGATGAATCCTGAATGTCTGTGGCGGTTCTGTGTTTTGGTTTTGCTTGGAAAAGCATGTAAGTTATTTGTTAAGTTCTCTTGTGCTTTATAAACCTTATGAAAAAAATGCATTTATTCAAGTGTGCTATTAGTATACTACTTTTAAACTTTAAAATAGGAAAGTACACTTTTAGTCTACTTTTTATGTACTTTTCAAAAATGGGCTTTTAAGGTATACTTGACTATACTTCGAAAAAGTCTGAGTATATTTAAGGTATACTTGTTTTAATTTTTATAGGGGGCACTACCCAAATAAAAAACAAATACACTTCCGTAATGTTATTAAAGCGCTTTAATAATTTTGTACTTAATATAGTAAAAATTGTTCTTTAATGCTTCTTAAAATAAACTTAAGATCGTATAAGTATACTTGTGGATATGAACTAAAATGCACTTTTGACATACTATCTTTGTTTTAGTTACCACTTGGTAACCATCTATCATGCACTCAAGTGTGCTATATAAAAATTCATATATTTTTCATAAATTTAAAGCCCACACACAAATGTTCAACAACAAAGCATTATTGGTATTTGTGTAGCGTAATCCCACTTTGAATTATGAATGATTGTTCGTTTCGTCTTCAGCCGTTTCCTTTGCCGATGCAGAGATGCAGAGAGTGTCAGTGATGGAAGGACGTCCGGTCACTCTAAACAGTGGAGTTATTGCAAAACACCACGAAACGATTAAATGGTATTTTAATGAAACTTTAGTTGTTGCAATAAATAAAGATCAGGTGAAGATCTGCACAGTTAGTGATTGTAAAAATAGATTCGGAAACAGACTTATGGTGGACAACCAGACTGGATCTCTGACCATCACGAACACCAGAACCACAGACTCTGGAGAATACCATCTAGACGTTATCAGCAACGGCAAAGATAGCGAAAAGACTTTCAATGTTACTGTAAACGGTGAGTCATTTAAAAGCACATTATATGTTAAATTGCATCGTTTATTATAAGCATTTGTTTTTTCTTATCTTTTTAAATACATCTATTTATTCTTTTTTAAATAAGGATCAGCTTTTACTTCACAAGGAATTGAGTGTTTTCTGTATAGCCTACAATGTTTGATTAATGTGACTTATTTGATTTGGTAAGAAATGCATGTAAAGTATTTTCACATTTCTTTATTTCTTTTATTAGGATCACTAGACTCATCTTGTATTGAGGTTTCTGTTGGCTTGCGTTTCAGGTGCTCCTAAAAATCATCATCAAACGAAGGGCGACCCAGTGACGGAGAAAGAATCTGGTAAAGTGAAGATATTAGGGCCGGGACATCATCGATGCATTGCAAATCGAAAAAATGATTCAGCAAGATTCGGAGATATTCTAAATGCACCGCAATTCCTCTGGAATCAACTCTGAGCCTAGACTTTATCACGAGATGGTGCTGCTTGCTTTAGAAACAGCCTTGTTAGAAAAATAGACTCGTTCTCTAACTCCCCCGTAGTTGAGTTCGACTGTTTCTGGATTCATTCAACCCATCTCTGGGTCTGGCGATAGGACTTTTAGCGTAGCTTAGCATAGATCATTGCACCGGATTAGACCAGTAGCATCTGATTTAAAAGCAGAGTTTCGATATTGTTCTGGGCACTGTTTTTCAGTCCTGCTGCAGGAATAAGTAAGTGTTTATGCCGAAATGAAAGTAGAGTACCCAGTCATATCAGCCTAGAAAAATCATCACTTTTCATTTTCCTCCAAACGAGACGCTTCTGGTCTAATCAGATTCAATGATCTATGCTAAGCTATGCTAAAAGTCCTATCGCCAGAAACGTAAATCGGCTGAACGGATTAAAAAAAAGATAAAACACATTTTTTTTAAATGTGCACAAAGCAAGCAAATGACTAAATTCATTACTCTGGTAGCATTTTTGGTGTGTATCACAATGCATGCATATAAATGAATTATAATGAAACCGATGACTAAAATAGAACGATGTGGAGAAACGTTGGACACTGATGGATTATAGTTCTCGATGTAATAGTAATGACCGTCTGTCTTTATCAGGTTCTGGTTTGTCTCCTGCTGCTGTAACGGGAATATTTGTTGCTGTTCTGCTCGTGGTCGCAGCTGCTTTTGGTGTGATTTACTGTTACAAGCGTAGTAAGTCTACGATGATTCAACAACTTGGAAATGTGTGATTTATTGTGAAAATAACCCTAAAAGATGCGAAAGAACATCACGTGTTTGTGTTCTAGTTCACAAACGTTATGCGCGCTTACCTGTGTTACAGGAACAAGAACCAGCACACGGGGGAGAGATACTGTGTGAGTGAAAAAAATGAATTTGCAACAGATTCTCAGTACTCTGGTAGTGTTTCAATTTAAAACCAAGAAGAGTGATATGAATACATTTTAATATTAGAGACATGCAAACAACTGATAACTGTTTTTTTGCCTTTAAAGCAGGCTTGAGGTCCTGTGACGAACCCTCCCTACCAGCCGAGGTCCATACTTGATCCATACCGAAAATACTTGCAATTTTTCAGTCGATCATAATTAACAGTATTTATATACCTTTTGTTTAATGAGGTGATTTGCTACGACTGTTTTTAATATTTTTCAGTATTTCCGTATGCAAAGATGCATGCGTTAAATCTGTATTTTAATACCTGTGTTTACTGTAGGCCTATTTAAATGCCAATGTGATGTAACACAGAGCATACGTTTTTGATAAATGTAAAATGGTAATTACTGGAAGGCGTGTGAATGTAAATGTCTTTGCGGTTCTTCCAGCAGGAGGCGCTGTGGAGGCTTTGTTTTGTCTGGAGTCATTGCTGCACTAAAATGTTGAATCTATTTTACTCTTCTCGATCCATTGCATGTAAAATATATTTATTGTGTACAACATAGTTTGCATAGTATACCTTCGTAGCATCGATCCAGATCCTTTCCTGTTACTATTTATATAAGTCCGTCACGTGATTTTTTCATCAACGCCCGCTTTTGGTGGTTTTCGGTGTATTTCAAAGGTGCAAAATAGGTTTCAGTACTTCAATAGGTTGGAACATTAACATTATATCCATTAATGAAATTACAGTATTTAGCCGTAATTTAAGATAAAAGCTAAAATGCTGTTACCGTATTTTTTTATGGTAAAATTCCAGCAGTGTACCTCAAAGATGAACTCAAAAGTGATTTGATCTAAAGATGTAAACCTGAAAACCTACTTTCCCGAGAGTGAGCACCAGATATTGGTGTATTTGATAGCGTTTTTAATTGGTGCAATTCACCAATATTTTACTTATACTAAATATAAGCTCAAAGATGCACTAGTCAAAGAGACAGTGAGAAAACTGTAACGGTGTGGAGAAGCTGAGCAGATATGTAATGGAAAAGCTAGACCAAACAAGCTAGAAAAACTGAACAAAGAACAGTACGATGGGCAACAAGACAACCATAATGCATTTATCAACTGTGTACGTACAGGAGGTTAACAAGGTGAGATACAAAGAAAGAAATGCATTGCAAAAGTAAATATGAGGCATGAATATAATTCCACAGCCTATGTAAACACATGCATGCAACATGAGCGTGCAGTTTCTTCATGTACCTCATTATTTTAATCAATTTGTAGGTATTTTACTTTGTGTGATGAGAAGAAGAGGTGTAGTTAATACTATCTAGGCCTGTGCTTAATAATATTTAATAACACTGATTTGTTTACTGCATTCAATGTATTACACTTTGAATAAAACACTTGCAATCTATTGTCCTGCATGCATTAATAGGTGCTCCGAAACAGTGAATCATGTCACGAACCAAGCAGATGAAATGATTCAAGTGTTCCAGGAAGGTTTAATTTTCTATAAAGGGTCGCGTCCGGTATAGATATAGTGATAAAGCTCTTTCACTTCTTTGAAGGGCTCGACATTCTTCCGTATTTCTAGATATTTGCCCAATATTTGCAGAGATCAGTCACCTAAACTGAACCTAAACTATAACCTTTAAGAGATATCTTATAGTTGTAGCATCAAGAGCAGCAATCAATTAAATGCAACAAAAGGTTGGATGCGCGTGTTTTCATGTTTCAACTTCCTGTATGAGAATATCATTTAATTACAGTAAAACGTAAATTGCGTAAACGGGAGCTGCTGAGAAAATCTCAGCCGTGCCGAAGCAGTGGGAACCAAGCAGCCTGCTACACTTTGCTAAAATGTTTTTGGTGTTGTTGCTAACATCGCACGCTGTTTCTAACTGTGTTCTGGATCTGCAGATTGAAGTGTCTTAAAAAGCTGCTCGCAGAAGCAGGTCCCGGAAGAAGCACCTCACCAACAAACTAAACACACGTGCCCGTGCTCTATGTGTTTGTCCATCCAAAAGATCAAACCGTGTTTCTAAACAACTCAACCACAGCAGGTTTCAGTCTGACTCAGAAGATCTTCAGTAACGTCAGTAAGAAGAAGAACTGTACTTTTTCCACTTAAATTGGTGATGAAAAAAATAAAAATAAAAAAAAAAAAAAAATAAAAATAAAAATAAAATAAAAATGATATATGTATATATGTGTGTGTGTATATATATATATATATATATATATATATATATATATATATATATATATATATATCTGCAGTTAGGTTTGATTTCATTGTACCATGAAATGTAGCTCATCCAATATTTATACTTGTTCTTACAGTAAACATGTAACATAATCAGGCAATTACCAATGTTAAATAATATCAGTGTTATCAGTTAACAATAAAAATGTTAAAAACATGTAATTACATATATATAGACTTTACAGAGCATGTGCGTATGCATTAGGAGGGTTTGTCAAAAACTCTCGGGGGAGGATTCAAACAAAGATCAACGGCTCTGTTAAAGTCGTTTCGCTCAGTTCGCTTCCTATCTACAAATAGTACTAGATTTTTTTCTTTACTGAGTCGTTAAAAATGATTCATCTGCTTAGTTTGTCCTGTTTGTGCTGCTGTCATCTGATCGGTAAGTTACGAGAGCATTTTATGGCGCTATTCATTTCCCATTCGGAGAAATAAGGTTCTTCAGCTATTAAAATTACATTATTTTCAAATAGTGTGTTTTCTTTCTTGTTTTTTTAGAAATCGGAATTTCAAATGATTACAAATGTAAATCCACAAAATGTAAATCCACTAGCATTTTTTTTTTTAATAGCATCTGTTAACAACTGAAAATTAAATTATTCTTTTGTACTTTCATGCTTTAACATATTTTACACATTTTAAAATACATTAAAGATTCTCTGCTGCTTTTATTCATTTTGCATTTAAATGTTACAAAACAAGCTTTGTAAAAGTTAACAGATCCATTTTTATCTTTAGGCGTGTTTAGCGCCGAGACAAATGAAACGTCGTCAGTGACGGAGGGAGATTCTGTTACTCTACACACTGGTGTTACCGAAATACATGAAGACGATGAAATAACGTGGAATTTTGGAGCTGAAAAGTCTCTGATAGCTGAAATAAACAGAGCCTCTGGAATCTTCTCCACATATGATGTTCTTGATGAGAGATTCAAAGACAGACTGAAGCTGGACAATCAAACTGGATCTCTGACCATCATGAACATCTCAACTCAACACGCTGGAGATTATCACCTAGAAGTAATTTCAGCTAAACTGTCATCAAAAACATTCAGTGTTTCTGTCTATGGTGAGTAGAGATCATTTTCTCCCTATTACTTTGTTTTATCATTTGTCTTAGGAAATGTTTATACAGACACACTCATTATTCAGCACATTAAAAATATGTTTTTAACGATTTTTTGTATATGTTAAAATTTAGCATTATTTTCTCATATTTTCAGCTCGTCTGCCTGTTCCTGTCATCAGCAGTAACTCTTCAAACTGTTCTTCATCATCATCTTCATCTTCATCAAATTGTTCGTTGTTGTGTTCGGTGGTGAACGTGGGTCATGTGACTCTCTCCTGGTACAAAGGAAACAGTTTATTGTCCAGCATCAGTGTGTCTGATCTCAGCATCAGTCTCTCTCTACCTCTGGAGGTGGAATATCAGGATAAAAACACCTACAGCTGTGTGATCAACAACCCCATCAGAAACCAGACCACACATCTGAACATCAGTCAGATCTGTCACACGTGTTCAGGTACAACAGAACTGATGTTAGTAATTAGTGTTTACTTACATTAATGTTTCTCTTAACGTTTCGTCAGGTCCTCCAGAAAGCTCAGTCTCTCTGATGCCAATTTCTGCTTGTGCTGGATTTCTGTTGATTGCTGCCGTCGGGATCTTCTGGATCTACAGAAAACACAGAAAAACTCATCAAGAAGGCAAGCTTTATCACTTTTAACTGAGAAATAATAATAATAAATAATACAAATGTCTGTAGTTAATGCCTTCAAAGTGAACAAAATACTACTACTTCCAATAATATGAATCATTGACAATATTAAAATATGAAGGATAACTTGTTAAACATGTCATAGAGCTTCAATGACATTTCAGTTTTACCATAAAAATAATCCAAATTGTGTGTGTTTGTGAAAAAATGCCGTTTAAAGTATTTAACATTTTATTAATTGTGTGTATTGCTGCTTTAACTTTGCCTTAATAATAAATCATGCAAAGAAGCAGATGCTTTGTTGTTTTAACATACCTTTCATTACGCTTTTTCTCCAACTTAAACAGTTGAGACTCCCGACGAACAGATCGTTTATGCGGAGCCAGCTTTCTACAAAAGAAAAGCATATAAATCGGTAAGATCATTAAAATCTCAAATTTCATTTTCAACCCATCTATGCGCTCGTGTTTGATATTATGTCTGGGTAATGACTGATCACATACATCGCACGTAATGGCACAAAATCAGATAATTATAAAGTTTGTGAGATCATTGAAACAAGCACTAATAACCCAAATCACTCACTGCACCATATAACAGAGCCCAAATTTTAAAAGGTGCGTTTAAAAGATGATTGTTTCTACTTTGAGTGCTCAACATGAGCTATTGTATTTACTTACGCAAATGTAATTTTTTTACAGGAAGTTAAACAGGAGGATCACGTAGAGTACGGAACTGTAAGATGACCAAAACACCAGGGTAAATCATAGAGCCAAAAGATGAAGTAATGCAATGGCAATTGAACGATATAGAATTACGGCCAATACTGGAATGTTTTACCATACAATGAGTCGAAATACAAATTAGATGTGGTATATTTTAATATATTTTTTTACCTCTGTACAGAAATGTGGGTTGATCTGACGAGTGGGTAAACAGCTTCTGCCTTAGCACGTATTTCTGGACGTTTGTGGTTGATTTGAGCGCGTTAGCATGCGTCTGATGTTTGAAAGGCCTGCCTGTGTCAGTAGCGTGCGGTTGAAGTCTATTTTTTCCATTCCTGCTCGCATCTGCTCTGCACAGCTTTGTGGCGAACTCACTCGTATTTCAGTTAAAAAAAAGTGCTCCAAAGCTGTCAATTCTCACCGTGAAGCTACATTGTCTTACGTTTAACACATTTGGCCATGCAGTGAAATGTGATAAAAGGACATTGGTGATTGGTTTGCGTCTGCACTCTAGAGAACATCAAGTTTCTGTTAAAAAACGTGTTTCAACGCTTGAAAGACTTCTCAACACTATAAATAAGGGGTTCGCTGATTATAAAAGAGCTTTGTGAGATCGCGATGAAGTGTCGATTTGCACTAAATATAATCCGTTCAGTGTTTGAATGAAGTGTTGTACCCTGTGCAAGCAGAAAACGTTTGGGAGTAAATAAATGCCTCATCCCTCACTTAAATGTGGGCCTCTTTTTTGCATGCTGAAAAAATTTGAAACAATTTGTCCAAATAAGTGTTGATAAATCTGGAGTCCTCTTTGTCACCATTTATGCTAGTATTGCGGTTTCATGCTTACATCTAATGCTTGAGGTGAACGTGTACCGGAGTGAATCCATTCAAGCACTTCCGAGTATTGTGTCGAGGACCTTTAAAGGGTTAAAGACAGTGATATAATTAAGTGTCTAATTAAATGATGAAAAGTGATGAACACCAGCTTTTATTGAGAATTACAGAAGATCAGATGAAGTTTTACCATCATGGAGATCAGCGTTTGCTTTAGTTGGGTTCTTGACTCTTTTACTGCTTCAAAGTTGCGGTGGGCGGAGCGAGGCTTTGTGAAACTCTGAAATAAACGTGTCTAATCTTTGACACCTTTTTCTGCGGAGACACCTTGTGGTCGTTTTCGAGTGTTGTTCTGAAATAGCTTCTACAAAGAAGCAGTCTGCAACACGATTTGGGGCAGAGGTTGGTGTTTTTGTCACCTTGGGTCCCGAGTCAAGAACTGTTCATGTAATTACAAGAAGCAGTTGAACTCCAATATTATTGAGACACACACAGACATCAAGAAGCAGAATATGAATCTCTACAATGGTGACAAGCGACAAAATGCTTTTCACTGCAGTGCATGCTGGGTAAGAGAAATTGTCACTGCTGTTAAGGATCATATGATAAATGTTCACATCCATTCAGCTCTTTAATAGACCCCCACCTACTGCATTAGTAGGCCAGTTTTAATAGGATTTAATACCTGACATGATTTGAATGTTATACAAAAAAGAAGGGCCTAGGTTTGCCTATATTCATCCAGAAAAAACAGTGTTCATCCAAAAATATCTGATTCATTCAGATGTTAAAGATGAATCATTAATGCAGAATGTAGAGATGATCACTCTAAACTCTTCAGTGCAGCTTAGTTCAGTTATTTCTCATTTTATGAGAATGTCTAATAATATATTTTCCAAAAGACTCAAAACTCAAGAAGTAGTTGTGCGATTTAAATCTGTTTTAATTGCATTTTTATACACATACAGAAAGCTTTCATATTTCATCTGCATAAATGTTTAAAGCACTTTTTAATTTTGTAATGGAAAGTTAAAGAAAGAGAATTAGAAACGGTCTATAAAAAAAACAAATATTGGAAAAAATAGGAAAGTAATCTAAAACTGGTCCAACCATCAAAAAAAGGCAAATAATAAAAGTGATAATGTAACAATGGGTTAATATACTTTACAGAGAATAACAACATATTACATTTGTAGTATAAATATATAACTTTTTAAAAAGTATATTTATGTACAATAAAAACATCCACAGGATGAAAAATTGTAGCAAAAAGCTTATTCAGCTGTCAGAAACCATGTTCATGAAATGTATGCAAAACATCCTTAGATGCATATTTTCAGTAAAAAGCCGTTTTGAAACGTCTCCAGATGTTTTTAACCCTATAAAGCCTGTATCGTGTTTAATGCATACATTTCAATGCATATTCATATATTTCTTAAGTACAGAAAATGAAGCATTTAAATCTCACAAAAACATTATTGATAGATAGAGTGAAAACTGATATTTCATTACTTCATTTTCATTAAATGCCATAAAAATCTCACATCTCAAAATCAACATCTGCAATATGCACCAAATTCAGAGTTTGGGTCTCTGACTGAAACATTTTTAATAAGCTATTTTTCACTATTTATTTATTTATTGTGAGCATTACATACATAATGTATCAAATGTGATACTTATTCTGACTTATTTCACGTGGCAGGCTTTATGGGGTTAAAGTTACAGTCTTGACTGTAGATATAATTTCATGTCGAGATTTTCTGGATCATTCCTTGTAGAATTTGAACCTTCTGCTGTTCTTCAACCTCAAAGTTTCCGCAAAGTAGTGTTGTTTAGGTTAAGTATTTACAGTATCAAATATACAAAAGTGAATGTATTAATTAAAATAATTCATGGCTCACAATACCGAGGTTTCAGTAGTGGTACAATTAATTAATTGATTGATTGATTGATGGACTGGAAACCTCTGTGTTAATACGTGTCTCATTGTAACTCATTGTTTTCAGCTGCAGCTCTCTGTAAGAAACACAGATAGAAAGTACAAGAAATGAACAAGGTTTATGTTTGAATTAAAGTAAAAAAAACCCCAACAAACTAGACTTAAAGTTGCCCCTTTGTTTCTGATTCATTAGCAGCTGTTACTAAAAGAACAAGTTAGTGTGTTAATAATTGTGATGATACATTTAAATACGAAATACAAGTTTGCAATATCAAAAATATAAGGACTCTTCTAACTTACTTAAAAGTCAATAAAACCAGAAGCACCGGAAAATAATACTTGATCTTACCTGATAAACGCTTGGGCAGCTTCTGAAACCTGATTTAACAATAAGAAAGTTGGTTACACACTGCTGACTGGGATTTTTTTCCCTTCATACAACAATTCTCTTATTTTCAACTTAAATCAACTGTATAATACTCACTTTCCATTATTGCTCGTCTCTTACAGAAAGCCACAGCAGCAATGATCAGAGAAAGAAGAACGACGACAACAACAACAGCAACAACTAAAGATGATCCTGAATCTGAAACATTAGAAAGGCAGACAGAATCTTTTAATGATATTCACACATTTCTACTTGGATCATTAGAGTTAGAATTGATAAATGGTGCCACCTGACGTTGTTTTTTAAAGATAAATGCATGTTGGCATTTAGTGAACATTGAACTGTATTAAAGCATGCAAGGAAACATGCAGAATGACAGAATGATACTCGCCGGTGACAGTAACGGTGTAGCTTCTAATGATGCTGAAGCTGCTGTTGCTGATCTGTAGTTTATATTCTCCAGAGTCTGTGGTTCTGATGTTCATGATGGTCAGAGATCCAGTCTGATTAACCTTCAGTCTGTCTCTGAATCTCTCTTTACACTCAACCTCCGTACAGATCTGACTCTGATCTCCAACGATTTCAGCGACGAGAGTCTCATTAAAATACCACTTCATCAAATCACGAGGGTTTTTTATTTCTCCAGTGTATAAAGTGACAGATTCTCCCTCCTTCACTGCCTTTCTCTGTATTTTATCTCGAACACCTGAAACACAAACCAACAGGCGAACCAACATCAAAGAAAAGAACAAAGTAAAGGGAAAAAGCTACACAATATTGCCATTGCAGATTTTTTATGTGCATTTCAAGACTGAAAATCCACTAAACAGGTGTGATTTAAACCTAGACACCCTGGCTTTACGTTTTTAAAACTCACCATGTACAGTAACGTTAAAGATCTTTTCAATTTTGCGGCTGGTGATCTTTAGCTTATAAACTCCAGAGTCGGCGTTTCTGACGTTTGTGATGGTCAGAGATCCGGCCTGATTCACATTCAGTCTGTCTATGAATCTTTCTTTGCACTCGTCGTCTGCACAGACCTTATGGCCTTCCCCATTAATTAAAGCTAAGCGATTTTCTTCAAAAAACCACGTCATCCTGTCTTGTAGGATCCTCTCAACATCGGTGTGTAACGTGACTGAATCTCCCTCCGTCGCCAACACTGACTGTACAACTGCAGAAGCACCTGAAGAAGGAAAAAACTGTTAATTACGTATCATTTCGGTAATGGTGGGATAAAAAATAAATCTCTCCATTCGACTGAGATGCATGTAAAACCACTGCAGTCTGATATCGTCACAACCTAAATAAGATTGATTATTAATTTATGCATTCAGTGATTAGTGTATTTAGGTTCAACAAGTATTACATTTTTAATAGTAGTTTGACCATAGTCTTAATACATTTTTTAGAGGAGATCTGCCTCGCTGTATATCAAAAAGTAGTATGAAAACAATATCTAACTAATATAATAATTCATACGTACTGCATATATTTATTCATCCAAGTAGTGATCTTTGAATAATTTAATTTCCTGCATGCCTTGCTTTAATGAAAACAAACTACATAAGAGGATTTCAAATAACCTACTGGCATTTTCCACCTAATAAAACATCCTGTACTACTTGGTTATCAAAAATGTGACGCACACGTTTAAAGTAACAAATAAAACAGTAAATAAAGGTCTTACCAGACACGAATAATAGCCATACACATATGCCAAAAAAGCTAGTTTTTGCATCGCTTCTCGGTTGAAAACGAACGCAGATTTGACAGAAATAAAATGTCGAAGGCAAAAGTGAAAGTAGTGCGGTTAGGCTATTTTGCTTGAAAAAGCAACACATTTCAAATTCAAGCACCGTGTCTAAACCCTCGATCGTGTTTTACCAAACGTCTGATATTTATCGAAACAGTTTGGTGGTTCTTGGTGAGGGCTAGATACAAAAGATTAACCGAGCCGCCGGAGCTGTGAGCCACGGGAGCCACCTTCCGCCGACTTCCGCATCTCGGGTCCTACTTAACGAAAGGTACTCTCTTTAGCGCCTGATTACAATTCCTACAAAAACACGTTATGATAAATGTCGTTTTAACTACGTTATACTGACCGTTATCGTCTGCATTAGTTAGCTTATGTATTTTATGCTGTTCGGCTGTTCACGTAGGCCATTCGTTTTATTTATTAATTAATAGTAAGTGCATGAGATTACGTTTAATTTATTTAATTTTGCACTCATTTGTTCTGTTATGCACTATATAGCAAGCCATGCATTTTTACATTATTGTCGTTCATGTGTGTTTAGTAATAACTGATATTTGATGGACCAGACACGACCTGGATTTTGATGCATGTCTATTTGTAGAATTACGGTACGGATTCATGAAGCGGTCCAAAAGATGGCAAATACATGCAGATTCACGAGTACTTTAAGAAAAAATAAAAATAAAAAAAAACGTGGCACGGTAAGGTTAGCTGTTTTGGTACCATTCACAACTTCTGACTGAAACTGAAACTGTCACAAATCTTGCCCAAGAACTTTAGACTTATATACCTCAGGTTACATGGAGCTACTGGGCATGCGCACATCGATATAGATTCATACTTGCCACACTGTACAACAATTACTGTTTTTGCATTATTATATTGCCTTCTGGTCACAACAAACCCTCCTCAGTATTTTGAAATGGTTGCTCACATGTTTAATTATTATATCGTACCTTTTTCAGGTACAAAAGTGGTGGTAGTGATGATCTATAAAGCTGATCTCTGTTTTCGTCTTGAAAATAAGTGACATCTCAGTCTTATTTTTGTCCATCATAGTTCTGATTTCTGCTCCTGCCTGATCTCCGTTGATCGTAGCTACAGCCCTGATGTGAAAAACAGATCAGGAACGAATTATATACACTAACATTATACCTACAGCTAATGCATATGGATTGGATACATAAAGAATTGTACATAAGATTGCAAACTTAACACATCTATGATGATTTATGCTGTTCAAAGCTTATGGCTAGACACAGGAATTGGAGGACAAGAGGAACGATCCTCTTGGGGCATTATGGGTATTCCCTAGCCTCTGTAAAGATGCATTACATTACAAATTTTTTGCATTGTGTTTTATAGCAGAGAGAGTGCTCTGGGTGCCCGAAACCACTTTGAAGTTGCTTACTTATGCATATGTGCATCCAACAGAGATAATCTTTTAAGAGACAAACAATAAGGAAGCTTCAGATGAGTGCTAAGTGAAGACACACAAATTTAATCCTATGCAATTTATTTCATTTTTACTTTTGAGGTAAAAAAAACATCACATTTTAAAAGACAAATTTCTTAATCCCATTGGATTCATTTCACGAACAGGAATGAAATAAAAAGCTTAGTAGGGAAATAGGTAGCTGCTGTATCCCTTCTGGTGACGAAAAATGTCTCAAAGAAGCGACGATCACACCGTAACTGTAGAAAGCATGACCTTTTTTGTTTTCTCTTACGTTTTCGGCACACACACACACTCGTAAAATGTTTCACAGAAGTGGTTCACAGACAATCCCCCTGAAAACTCATTGCATATTAAACATCACAGTAATATTCTAGGACGTAAACATAGCAGCAAAAAAAATATTTTACAATGACACTGGACAAAAACCTGCAACAGGCTGAGATGTGAACTTATTTCGTATTTGACAAACATGAGTCAACGGTGAAACTGCTTGGAGTGAGAAAAACTCATCTGCTTCAAATCGAATGGCAAATATGAAATATAACAACTATACAATTTATTGTTTGCTCAGTTGCTTAAATATCACATTAACCCCTTTATAATTGAATACTTTACTCGCTCTATAAGCACAAATATTCTATAACAGCTCAAAAATACCTGCTTTAAGTAATAGTTTTGTTCACCGACCGAGAGAGACTTGCTGATTAAATTACTACCAAGTTATCAATGTTATAGAGATGTACAGTAATACTGTAAAAATGTAGCATTACATTACTGCTTCTTCAAAATGTCCATCCCCATGAGGTATACAGGTTTTCAAAAGATTGCAATTTAAACATCTGACGAATCAAACGGACCACTTCTTCTACTGTAGTGTTACACTACTGCTGACAGATGAAACATGCAAGATAGCATAAATACTTCAAATTAGCGGAGGTTAGTGTTTTTTTTTTTTCACTGGTACTGGTTAGAGGTGGTCCGATTTTACAGACAGCGACAAATAAGCTGGATCACGCTTATTGAAAGTAAACATACTGCTGTTTCCCCCCCTTCACTAAAGCAGCATTAAAAACTTAAAGCTATTTAAATAAATAGACCCACATGGCAAGTGTATTTTTCAAAGAACATGAAAAAAAAAAAAATTGCACTAAGAAGCAGCCGGTATGTACCTTTTTTTTGATACGCTCGATGTGCATGCGTTTATTAATTCGTGGGTCCCTGTCACGATGTTTTAAAACGAGCACGTGATGCGTGTTTACAGCACTTTACTGTAAAAGGAAGGAATGTTATTTTCATTTCTTTTAGCGGGACAGTGTTTGTAAGCTCCGAGCTTTGTCTACAGCCGTTGCCGTAGAAACCATTTCTCGTGCTTATTTTGCTCGTTGTCAAGACAAATAAATGAACGGATCAATAATAATCTACTGTAGAAGAACCGTTGTTATTGATTGGATGTCTACTGGAAGCATGCATGGCAGTGACGTTTCTTTATGTTGTTGTAGTATCATCTATATGCTAATTCTTGTCACGCGACGCTGTATTTCTTTGCGTTAAAAGCCCCTTTTTTGTACCAAAGGTGTTTCATCAGCTGTATCGGTAAAAATATTCCAAGCGGATATTGGATGGAAACCTGATTAATGACGCAATGACGGAAGTAATGCATTTTCTTAACTTTGTCTACAACGAAAGACGTCTTCTCTGAGGTAGATTAAATGTTTGGGATTATGATCAATAATTTTTGTATTCGTTCAATCTGATTTTAGCAAATAAAAAGCAAAGAGAACGGTTGGAGTATGCAGCTATTCGTCGTGTGAAGCTGTGAATACTGACAGGATATGACGCCAAGAGCCACGTTTCCCTTCAAACGCAACTTTAGATCAATCACATTTCAAGTAAAAATTCAAAACAAAAGTAAACAAACTACCATAACATTATTATCGTTCCTCGTGTCACCAGCAGTTGATGCTTCTCCTTTTAAATCGTGGAGGATTTCTTCACAGATCTGTCTGAATAGAGGTCTTCTAGAGGATATCCTGTAAGAAAACACACACAAGTGAAACTCATAAAATACTAAAGAATTGCAGTCGTGTTTTATCCTCACATTACATCTGATAACACACTTAAAGGCTGTGATATGAATAAATATCGATCAAAAACGATCATGATTGACTTTATTTAGGATATTTGTGACACCACCTCACCTGTTTACTTCCGTCTGCATGATTAAAAGAATACAAAAACAGCACACATTTCCATTAAACCACGTTACATAAGTTATAATTACATTAAAAATATTACATAAGTCAATCCATAAACAGTTTTCACTCCTCATGTCGACTTGATGTAACACCATTTGTAATATAAAACACAGTTTATAGAAACAATTATTATTATTACATAAATATAAACATATTCATATGCTGCAATTGCTGGTAAATTTTACAAATACTTTAACTTAAACTTTTTATTACTCCAATATTATCTGTGTTATCTACCACTTATAATTACTTTACTGTGTATCGGAGTTCAATATAACATATGTCTTGTTAAATCAATTGTAATACTTACATTACCGGTCTACTGGTTTATAGATGTTTTTGTGATTGAATCTCAGAAGAACAACACAGCAGCAGCAGCAGAAGCAACAACAAGCAGAACAGAAACAACTATTCCTGCTACAGCACCTGAAGATAAACCTGAGTCTGGAACAATACAGAGATGCAGACATTATTACTGTGTTACTGATCTGCATTTTAAAATTCCTCAATGGAAAGTGGAATTCTACTCACCGATGACCAAAACGCTAAAGTTTTTCTCACTCGTGATGCTGAGACGACGACGGTGCACGCTGGATATGCTGCTAGTGATCTTCAGTAGATATTCTCCAGAGTCTGTAGTCTTGATGTTCATGATGGTCAGAGATCCAGTCTGATGATCCAGCTCCAGTCTGTCTCTGAATCTCTCTTTACACTCATCATCTGAACAGATCTGACTCTGATCTCCAGTGGTTTCAACGAGGAGAATGTCTTTAAAATACCACGTCATCAAATCATCTCCTTTTGTCCCTAGACCAGGATCTAAAGTGACAGATTCTCCCTCCTTCACTGACTTTCTCTTCATTTGACCTCGTTCAGCAGCAGAAACACCTGAAACACAAACCAACAGCCGCTGGAGGACCTTTTAGCTGAAGAAAATATATTGCACCACATTTGAGATACATATATCTCCAGTTGAAAAGTTCTCTTTTTTTAAACGTACCACACAGAAACACAGAATTTTACACCGTGATACTATATTTCCTCAGCAAAAAATGGTTTGCACCAAAAAATGGTTTGCACCGACGCAAGCTGTTAATAAAGGGGAACTAAAATTCCCCTTTAAAGACGTAAAAAACGTTTAAATGACTCACCACAAAGAGAAACATTGAATATCTTTTCAGTGTTGCTGCCGATAATCTGCAGTAGATATTCTCCAGAGTCTGTGTTTCTGGTGTTCGTGATGGTCAGGGATGCAGTCAGACGATCCAGCTTCAGCCTGTCTCTGAAAATCTCTCTACACTCCTCATCTGCGCAGATCTTACTGTGATTTCCAATGATCTGAGCGATGCGAGTGCGATTATGAAACCATCTAATTCGGTCTTGTTGGTTTATTTTCACCTCAGCGTGCAGAGTGACCGTTTCTCTTCCCATCACGCACACAGGAACTCTAACAGAAGCACCTGAAGGAGAAACAAAGAGTGAAATCATAAAACCCCTCTGGCATAGTCAGACAGAAACATCAAATATGAATATATCATTATAAATGAGCATCACCGCCTTAAAGGGGAAGTCATTTACATACATTTTCCAGCATATAAGGCCACATTCATTCTGAATATTTCATTTCTTTTACAGTAGGACTGTATCGGCAATTGGCAGCATTTTGTGGATTTTAAAAAAAGGATTCGCACAAATCACTGTTACGGGTGTTCCTGGTAACAACATTTGTTAAGTTTCATTAACTAACATGTTAGTTACATTTAAGGAGAATCAAAGCTGGCAAATAACAGTAACACTGAAGATCTTTTCACTTTGTACATATTGCAATTCACAAAACATCATTAGCATAAAAAAATGAAATCTTAGCTGAGGTTTTTATTTTCATAAATCATGATTGACTTTATTTAGGATATTTGTGAAACCACCTCACCTGTTTACTTCCGTCTGCATGATTAAAAGAATACAAAAACAGCACGCATTTGCATTAAACCACGGTAAATAAATTACAGAAACAATCATAATTACATTAAAACATTACATAAATTAATTCATAAGCAATTTTCACTCCTACATTTTTTCCCCCAGATAATTCTTATAATCATTTTGCGATTATGTAGAATATAACCGACACCACCTTACCTTTGAATCATTTATTAATAAATTAAATTCATGTTTTTTGCATCAATATGTGTAAATACCCAACACTGTATTTCTGAGGGGAAAAGAAAAATCACAGGGCTACTGAAAAAAAAAAAAAAAAAAAAAAAAAAAAAAAAATATATATATATATATATATATATATATATATATATATATATATATATATATATATATACACTTTTTTTTTTTTTTTTTTTAACAAAATGTCAATATAGTATTCTAAAAAGTATCATTTTTATTAGATTGTTGTGCTGTGAAAAAAAAAAAAATGATGAAATGACCGCTGAGGCCCAAACGTTATCAGAAAATGGACCCCGACATCGTCGCAGCGTTTCCATTAAATAAAAGATGGCGACTGATAAATAAACACAACATTTAATAAACGGATAACAACTGCTTTTCTACTTGCACGCTTCTACTCATCTATTTTTTCATTCTTGCCTAAATCCAGGCCTGGACCGGATCGATGCGGTTTTCCGGGTTGTAAACACCTGCGGTTTTTGAAACGGAGTGTAAATTTCTTACCAGAAACGAAAAATCCACAGACGGCCAGACAAACCAAGATCATCATTTTCAGTGTTTTTCTACCAAAACAAACCATGCAGGTTGTGTGGGAATCAAAGACGCGACGCAACAACAACAACAAAAAAAAAACAATAACAAAAAAAAAAAAAAGCGAAAGCGAAAGTTGGGTTAGTAGGCTAAAGGTGTTTCTATGCTAAAAGCTAATATATTAAATGAGAAACAACGCGGTTTGGTCCGAAACTGGATGAGGTGGTATGTGTCTAGCAGCAATCCGGTGACGTTTAATAACCAGCTCCTGAAAAACGGAAAATTACTGTGGGACACGTCGCTCCGCCCACCCCACTCCACCCACAATTTCATAGGTTTACATCAGACATGTCAAACTCAGGCCCGCGAGATGATTCCAAATATGTATTACATCTGGCCCGTTATACAGCACGTACCGCTAAAGGTGCCTACACATTGAACGCGTCATTCATTGTGTATGTGCGTCGTCAGCGACAGAGCGTCGCGCAAGGGTGGCGTTTGACTCCCGATCTAAAACATTTTTAATTTGAGCGTCAAAACGCTGTGACGACATCTACGCGCGGCCAATAGGAGAGCAGCCGGTGCCGGGGGCGGGAGTTCCCGATGTGGAGCAGGAAGCTAAGATTAGCTGTGTCTTAAAAACACGAACGGAAGGGAAATGGAGCAGGCTCGATGTGTGCCAATCGTCCCGCAATTGCGGCAGCATTTTTCCACGAGTGCCGGAACTCTGTTTTGATTGACGAAAATGCCGCGGCATTGGATACTCGGAGCTCGAAGTGTCGGCATTTTATGTGGCCGTTTTTAATTTTTATTATTTAAAATGGATAAATATTATTTTATTTACTGATGGCATGGTCTGTTCAAAGTTGAAAGAGATATTGTTTTTAGGTGTTGGCCTTGATGGTCTGTGATGAAAAGATTTAGGTTACAATTAAAATGAATAAAGTTAAAGATATAGAAGTTTAAAGATATAGAAGACAATCACAGGCTCCGCTCCCTCGTACTTACACTCACTAATTGAATCATATGTTCCCTCCAGGTGCCTACGCTCTGCAAACGAAAGGCGTCTTGCAGTGCCTTCACAAAAAGGTGCAAAATCACTCTTGCGCACCTTCACCTGGTCTGTTCCTCGCTGGTGGAACGATCTGCCCATTGCCACTAGGGCAGCAGAGTCACTAGCAATCTTCAAAAACCAACTCAAAACTCATCTTTTTCGTTTGCACTTGACCCAACATTGATAGCACTCTCTTCTTCTTCTCCTGCTCCTTCCTATCCTTTTCTTGTTTAATAAAAAAAAAAAACAGTCATGTTCACAGCATGTCCTTCAATTTCTGGTGTGCTCATATGCAATTATTTTAG
Source organism: Puntigrus tetrazona (assembly GCF_018831695.1). Classification (NCBI taxonomy): domain Eukaryota; kingdom Metazoa; phylum Chordata; class Actinopteri; order Cypriniformes; family Cyprinidae; genus Puntigrus; species Puntigrus tetrazona. The sequence continues at coordinate 4,639,524 of NC_056720.1, forward strand.
AACATTTTTTCTGTCTCATAATTGACATTACTGTCAGGCATCTTACACCTCAAGCAAATCAACAGTTTACTACACAATAGCTCAACTGCGTATATAACCAGTGTTTCTGTTTGCTACATATGGGGATTCGTTTCTTAAAGGCTATTAAAAATGTTAATAATTTATTAATTTTATATAAATTTTAATTGATTGCTAATACGGTGAATAAACCCAAAGCATTGTTCTGATGCAGTCGTCTTGGACCTAGGTCAGTAGCTAATATTAAGACTAGCTACTTCCAGAATATATAATGTTAAAATGGATTGGCTTTTGTGATGTTTTACTCATTATCATGTAAAACTTTCCCTGTCTTTTCAATGTGTACTTGTCATAGCTCCATTTAATAAATGCAACTAATATTTATGCGATCTAATATCTTTCTCGAGTAAAAGAGAATGATACAGAGAGTCAAGACCTCGGTTAAATGTCTCATCCAAAAGACTTTGAAGGTAAGTGTCCCTGTCACTATTAGGGGCTATTAGGACCCACACAGAGAACAAAATATCATCCTTAACATCAAGCCTACTGTTTACATTTACATTTACATTTAGTCATTTTGCAGACGCTTTTATCCAAAGCGACTTACAATTGAGAGTACAACAGCGATTCATTTTTTTGAGAGACAAACAGACGGAGTAAGTGCTTGTAACACCCAGTCACAGGGAGTGTTCAAATTAGTACAAGCCAGAAGGGAAGGAATAAACAAGGGGGAGGAGAAGTGAGAGAATTTTTTTTTTTTTTTTTTTATGATGAGGTCAGGTATTGCTGAAAGATATGAGTTTTCAGCTGTTTCTTAAAGATTGCCAGAGACCCAGCATTCCGGATATGTACGGGAAGATCGTTCCACCAGCCAGGAACAGAGAACGAGAAAGTTCTGGAGAGTAATTTCGAGCCTCTTTGAGATGGTACCACGAGGCGTCGCTCGCTAGCAGATCTCAGACTTCTAGAGGGCGTGTAGATTTGTAATAGTGAGTGGAAGTAGACCAGTGCAGAGTCTGTGGTTGTTCTATATGCAAGCATCAGTGCCTTAAACTTGATGCGAGCTGCAATCGGTAGCCAATGTAAGGAGATAAAGAGAGGTGTAACATGGGTTCTCTTGGGCTCATTGAATACCAGCCGTGCCGCTGCATTCTGAATAATTTGTAGAGGTTTTATTGTGTTTGATGGAAGTCCAGCCAGAAGAGCATTGCAGTAGTCCAGTCTAGAAATGACAAGGGCCTGGACAAGTAGCTGTGCAGCTTGCTCTGTTAGAAAGTGCCTGATCTTTCTGATGTTGTGTAATGCAAACCTGCAGGATCGAGCAGTCTTTGCAATGTGATCTTTAAAGGTTAGTTGGTCATCGAGGATTACACCAAGATTTCTGACTGAGGTTGATGGGGTAATTGTAGAAGAACCTAGCTGGATGGTGAAGTCATGCTGTGTAGTTGGAGTGGCAGGGAATACAAGCAGCTCAGTCTTTGTCAGGTCGAGCTGTAGGTGGTACTGTTGCATCCATGCCGATATGTCCGCCAGGCCACACGAGATCCGAGTAGCTACCGTTGGATCATCTGGATGAAAAGAGAGGTAGAGCTGTGTGTCATCGGCGTAGCAGTGGTAGGAGAAACCGTGAGCCTGTATGATGGGGCCTAGTAATGTAGTATAAATGGAGAAGAGGAGGGGTCCAAGAACCGATCCCTGAGGAACCCCAGTGACCAGTTGATGTGCTGTGGATACTTCTCCTCCCCAGGCCACCCTAAAAAACCTACTAGTGAGATAAGATTCGTACCAGCGAAGTGGAATCCCAGAGATGCCCAGTGATGAGAGGGTAGACAGCAGGATCTGATGATTCACAGTGTCAAATGCAGCGGATAGATCCAGCAGAATGAGAACTGATGATTTGGATTCAGCTCTTGCAGTCCGCAGGGCTTCAGTGACTGAGAGCAGCACAGTCTCAGTTGAATGGCCGCACCTGAAACCTGACTGGTTATGGTCCAGTTTGTTGTTTTGCGAAAGAAACAGTGATACCTGGTTGAAAACAACTCTTTCAAGTGTTTTTGCTATGAATGGAAGAAGAGAGACTGCCCTGTAGTTATCAATAAGGGAAGTGTTTAAAGTGGGCTTCTTGAGCAGTGGGGTTACCCGAGCCTGCTTAAATGCTGTGGGGAAGGTGCCTGTGAGGAGAGATGTGTTGATGATATGCGTGAGTGCTGGCAAGACTGTGGGGGAGATTGCTTGCAGAAGATGAGAGGGTATGGGGTCTAGCGGACATGTAGTTGGATGGCTGGAGAGGAGAAGTTTGGATACTGTTGAATATGATAACTAAGTGACATTGTTCCTGTAACTTCTCGTGTTTCTGTATTCATCCTAAGAAATCGTGTATAAAACGATGACTGTTCGGAACTGAACAGCGGACAGACAAACATAAAGAAAACCTAAATAAAAGAGCTTAAACATGGCCATGACTACACTCTACTACTTAAAAGAGCTTTAGCGAGTGATACAGCTATCAAAACTAACACAAATGTATAATCAGTCTACTTCATAGAACAATTTGTTTGTATCATTAAAATTAAATAATAGTATAACAAACAAATCTTACCATAGAGGAGGAATACACACACTCCAGGAAAATCATAGTCCTTCATTTTCTACCACTTTCAAACTAGAATTAATGTCAAATGTATGTGGAAAATAGCGTTTCCCAAAATAAAAGTGAAAGTCAGACATGTGGCAGAATGAACGAAATACGTGCTTTACTTTCGCCTTCGTTTACTGGCGGTTGGCAGACCAACTTATAGGTGCACTACTGCCACCAACTGGACTGGAGTTTGGATCAAGCGCATGTGCTTACAGGGCTAAAAAACTTGACATAACATTTTTACTACAAAAAATAAATCCCGAAATAGTATGCTAAATGCTATTATTTTGTCATAGATCCTAGTAGATGTTTTCTCTAATATACCAGATGAAGAAAAGTCAGGATGATTTATCATCTTAAGTGATTGAATTAAACGGAAGTCCTCCTGAATATCTCTGCACTGCTCAAATAATGCAAATGACTGCAAATAATGTTTGCGCTTCAAAGTCGCGTATTACCATAGAATGGTCATTTTAAGGCACAGTTGGCCTTGTCACAGACATACAGTGGTGTTCAGTATAAATCTGTTATTCAAAGCTTTATTTAGACCACTGCATTAAAGAAACTTTTGAAAAGTGTTTAACCAGACAAAAATTAAAATAAAATGTATCTTTTTTTTACAAATGCATGCAAATCATTAAATCAAGACAAACAACTGAAAACAATGGACGACCTTTACGTCAAAAAATTACTCTAAAGGGTTAACTTGTGTGTCAAAAAGTGGGCAATATGTGACGACTTGGTACTGAGACTGTGTTGCTCGGCCAGCTATAAAGCAACCCTCACAATGTTAAAACCTGATCATGCCTGAAAGTAAATAAGCAAACACTCAACTGGCCCTGGCATGCACTAATACGCTCGCTTTCGAAAAGGATGTGATATGCTTTTGGTCAAGGATCACACCTCAGTCGTGGTGGAAATGACGTGTTATTTAAACCCACAACATACAATGCCTGCTGGTACCAAGGCCCAAAGCCGTGACCTTCAAGTTACAAATTTGATTCTCTAACCATTAGACCATGACTGCCTTGTCATTGACATAAGACAAATACACGTCCAAAAATCCACCTCAGATGTCTCTCGCTCTCTCATCAGCATCCTTATACTAAAGTCATCATCTCCGAGGCCTGACGCCATACCCACTGTGTCTGTCGTTAGCTCCTCCCACCACGCTGTATGGTTGCAATCAAACATCAGCGATGTACACAGCAAAATAATACAGCATACTTCCGTAGATCCTTATACAAAATAAAATTATGCTATTGCACGTTTTTTTACAAAAATAAGAAATGTATTTTTTATTTACAGAACAATAGCAGCGTCTTTGGTTTTGCACGCTTTCTCTTTGTCTCACCACGTCTTTTTTCACATTACATTTAAAGAGTCCGTTCAAAGCAGTGGGACAGGAAGTAGCCTCTTTACCTACAAAACTGAACGCACATACTCTGACCTGCGAGATGTTTGTCCACCCAGCAGATCAAACCACATTTCTCAAAAACACTAACCGCAGCTGCTTTCAGTTTGACTCAGAAGATGAATGTTAATAAACTTGCACCACGAGTTTATACATGGTTTTAACTTTATTCATCTGGGTTGTTCTTACAATAAAATGGAGAACTGAATAAATGTAGACAATTTCAAAATCACTACAGTCTTGCTCTGTTTTATCAAGAAATACAATTCTTCCACAATTCACAATATCGTATACACTTTTAGTTATTTAACCCAGTCGGGCAATTAATTATCTTATAGAAACTATCACAAGTGATGAAAATAAAAAACAATGTTACTTCTTATGAATAGCTAAAGTCTTCTAAGGGCCAGATGAAATGTATTGAAAAATATTATATATGCAAATGCAAGGTAAAAACTAGGAGGGTCAAACTCTGTCAGGGGAGGACTCAAATATAGCGTTACTATTTTTATAATCTTAGACCAGACACTGAAAAACTGAAGAATGCCTCACATGTTTGTTTCGTTCTGTTTGTGCTTGTGCCGTTTTATTTGTAAGTAATGTATTTTTTATTAAACAATCTATTTTTATAACTTAATTTCTTCCATTGTAGAGTAGTACAGCTTCTACTGTTCAAATTATATTGTTTTTATTTGCCAAATAAATCCTTGATTGTTAAGTTTGCTCACTTTAGTTTGAGGTTTGGTTTTCCTTCTCTCCACCAATTTTATAAAGAAACACTTTAAAAAAAACAAATCAATTTAAAAGTACTGGACACCGCATGGCTAAATCGCACGGCATTTCTGCGTTTGTCGGCTCATATTGAGAATAGAGGCTGTTCTCTGTAGAAATTGAAAGAAATGTGCCTTTACAACTGTGATATGAACTAAAATACAACAATTTTGGGGCAGATTTTATAACTAATCTTTTATATCGAATGTAAATGTAATGTCAGTAACAGTATTTGTTCCTGTTTGCTCATCAGGTGTGTTCGGTGAGTCGGTGTCAGTGATGGAGGGAGATTCTGTCACTTTATACACCGATTTCACTGAAATACAGGAAGATGAAGACATACTGTGGAAGTTTGGAGCTGAAACGTCCTTTGTAGCTGACAGGAATAAAACTGCTGGAATCTTCTTCATACGCAACGGCTTTGATGATAGCTTCAGAGACAGACTTAAGATGGATCAGACTGGATCTCTGACCATCAGGAACATCACGACTCAACACGCTGGAGTTTATGAAGTAGAGAGAAGTGGAGTCAAGTGGACATCAAAAGAATTTAGTGTTTCAGTCTATGGTGAGATTAAAAGATTATTTGTTACTAATTTACATTATAATAAGAGTAAACATCTTTATAAAAGCATTTAAAGCCAAATACTGAACTGAAAATAAGATTGTTGATTATATTTAATCTCTTTTTCTTCCCAGTTCATCTACCTGTTCCTGTCATCATCAGTAACTCTTCACAATGTTCTTCATCTTCATCATCTTGTTCGTTGTTGTGTTCGTTGGTGAACGTGAGTCATGTGACTCTCTCCTGGTACAAAGGAAACAGTTTATTGTCCAGCATCAGTGTGTCTGATCTCAGCATCAGTCTCTCTCTACCTCTGGAGGTGGAATATCAGGATAAAAACACCTACAGCTGTGTGATCAACAACTCCATCAGAAACCAGACCACACATCTGGACATCAGTCAGCTCTGTCAGACGTGTTCAGGTACAGCAGAGCTGATATTAGTTTTTATGTTCACTCCACTTAATCAATATTTCTCTTAATAAATCACATCACCTCCCTCATGTCCTCCAGAAGGCTCATTGTCTCTGATAGTGTTAATCTCTGCTGCCGGAGCGATGGTGATTTTTGCTGCTGTCGTCTGCATCTACAGGAAACACAGAAATACAGAAGGCAAGTGCTTCCTAAAACTTTAAACTAGTGTCACAACAACTAATAAACTAAAATATTCTATATCACGATCAGTCTGATATTTGATCATGCAACAACTAACAAGCTTTTATCCTGACTAAATTACACCATGCAAAAAATTTCAATGTTTTTGCTAAACATCTTTTTTTTTTTTTTTTTTTTATTAACTGCGGCATTAAATAGGACTATTTAATTGTTTGTATTAATGGTCGAGCTGTGACAATACTAATCTCTCACATATTTGAAATGAAACAGTTCAGATCAGTGAAGATGAGATCACTTACGCTCAGCCGAAGTTCTACAAAAAGCAACACAATTTGGTAAGATGCTGTCTATGTGTCTATAGCGAGTCGTATTTACAGTAAATGGGTTTTTGGCCGTATAGTGAGCCATCACATACATTACATGCCACAGCACTTAACCATATTATAAATCAATTAAAAAAGCACTGCATATCATATAATAGCAAAAAAGCAAAGGCAAAATAGCAAAAGCATGTGTATTGCTATTTATTTATCTGATCCATGAAGTGGATTTAAAATGTTTTTGGATAAAGTCTTGCACAGGACAATTTTTTCCCACTGAATTTCTGGCTATTATTGACTGACCCTGTAAAAATGTTTGGTCCATGATTTTAGAGGCTAAAATATAGCGTGGTGATAAACATTTTGTTTCTGTGGTCATTTAACTTCGGGTAACATGAGTTTTATTAAAATTGTGCTATTTACAAACCAACAAACAATATTTGGCAGCTATATATTTTGCCTATTTAAGACTAATTTATATATCTGCTATAAATGACATTGAATCTCTTGTAGAATTGGTTACATATCCTGTGAGTTCTTCTTATTATTATATTTTGCATTTAATTACAGAAAAGTAAAGAGGAGGACGACGTGGTTTATGCACCTATTTCCACACGATGAACCAACTGGTAGAAAACGGGATCGTGGTTAATGGTATTTTCACCCGGTTCTCCCTCGTTCTACTCCTTCGGGAAAAAAAGTGACTTTATCTAACGTGCCATCTTTCATTCCGAATGAATGCTCTCTCGTTTTGGCAAATTAGTTTCATAATGTTACTTTTGCTACGACAAATAACATGAGATGTTTTGTTGATGTTGCGCGTGATGGAGAGGTGCAGAATGATGTCGCTGCTTTGCCTACTGTTGTTGAGGTGCCTGGTACAAGTTTAGCTCAGGGATAGGTAACAATATATGATGCTGAAAAAGTAACAAAAGTAGCACCGTCAGATACGCCTACGATAGCCCAGCTGTAGCGCTTGAGCAACCTTGTTTAACCCGTGTGGAGCAGAAAGAGAAGCTTGAGTCAAATTGACACAGAGAGTGAAAGTGAGGTCTAGGAAGGTAGTGCAAATAAAGTTTGAAGAAAGAAGAATATTTCCCACATGTGGTGCAACTTATTGAAAAAGCAAAGGCTTTTTAGGAGCGATGGAGTTTTTAACAACCAGGAAGTTTATTGTTTAAAGAAAATTCTCTACACGCTGAATGTTAGTAATGACGGTGTTAGTAATGGTACTCTTTTATAACCACAATATCTTTTCTGTCTTTACAACAGTGGTGGGATGTTGCAAAAGTGCAGATTAAACAATTCTGTCAACAATATACTTGCAACATCACAAGAGACATAATCTGTTTAATGTTAACTCATTTAGAAACTTTTAATAGGAATTAAAAGAGCACACCAAAGTATGGAGTGTGGCAAAGCACCTGGAGTAGTTGATCTGCCTGTTGACTTCTACAAGTCTTTCTTGTCAGAGATGGGTCCAGATCTACTGGAGGTACTTGGGGAAAGCCTGGCTAATGGCAGCTACCCGTAAGTTGCCGCAGAGCGGTTCTTACTTTGTTGCTTAAAAAGTCCTTAAATAATATTAAGGCTCTGGCGAAGAGATTGGGAGAAGTATTGGACCAGGTGACAACATACTGTTCAGAGATTTTTTGGACATTGGAAAGAGTTTTACTTTAGATTGTGGTTTGTAGTCTTTAGATCAAGAGAAAGCGTTTGATTGAGTTGAGCACAATTACTTATGGGAGGCTTTTGGCTTTAGTCCCAATTTTATTTTTATGGTATTTGTACAGTGATGAAAAAATAAGAGGTTGTCTTGAAAAATGGAAACTTTTGCTTCCTAAAATGTCTTATAAGGGCTGTAGGCTGATTATTAATAATTTGGTAGCTTCCTCTCTTTGGCATCGCTTCATTTGTGTTGATCCGTCACTAGATTTTTTTTGGGGGGATAAGCTGCACTGGGTGCCAAAAGCTGTTCTGTATTTACCCAAAGAAGGAGGAGGACATGGACTGATACATTTACAAAGCAGAATAGCAGCTTTTCAGCTTCAGATTATACAGAGACTTTTGACTGGACCAGCGGACTCAAATTGGAAATCTACAGCTTGTGCTAATCTTCAGACATAATTTACGGTGCAAAAAATCAATAGTGCAAGTTCCTTACAATGACTGTTGGCAAGAACCTTTAATTCATGGGTCACGCTTGGATAGATCTCATGAAACTCCCTCTCCAGCACTTGAAAGTCTTCTTCTCACTTCTGCAGTAACAACACTTGGACATTTATTCTGGTTGGCTGGAGCACACTTGACGAATGTTGATTTGGTTGTTGGACATTGGCCATTTATTCAACACGTATTGTGGCTAAACCTCTGGAAAGATGGAGGTCTTCCCTCACAGCGCAAGAAGTAAAACTGCTGGAGGACTATTCAGAGGGTTTAATTATCCCAAATTGTAAAGATCCTTTTCCTAAGTTGCTGTTATCACCTAATTTGAATGATTGTAAAGCTGTAAAGCTGAAAATTTGCAGTTAATTGGGTCTGAGCCGGCCTCTGAAAAACAAAAGTTGTGTTAAATATTTTAATAAAAGGTTTTTAGATGATAAGGTGGATACACCCTGGCTTAGCGTCCTCCAGATAGAGGATGGTACAAAACCAGAATAGAGAGCTCTCTATGAGTCACCAATAGCTAAGAAAGTAGGGGATTTACAATGGAGAATTTTACACGGTGTAATTGCAGTTAATACTTTTGTTTTGATTTTAAATCCTGGTGTCGGTAATCATTGCCCATTTTGTTTGCAGAGGTAAACTATTTTCCATGTTGATGCTCTGTGTCAGAATAAACTCTTTTGTATTAAAGTTTTTATATATTGCTTTAAATATGTTTAGAGACATCGATATAAATGTCAGCTAATGAGTTTTCTGTTAGGGCAAGCCAAAACAGCAATTTACTAGAATACTAGAAAACAGAACTAAACTAAATACAAGCTATAATTTAGAGGTTGTTTTTTTCAATTTAGTGAAATCCAGGATTTTAATTGATTTTCAATATTTTAAAGTTATGAATGATCTTTATTTTGAGTTGAATTGGCACTATAAGGGGCCTTTGTGTTAGGTTATTGAAGAAGATTTGGTTTTTGCACCCCTCTTAGGTTAATTTTGTTTCATCTATTGATTTTTGTTTAACTATGCGTAAATGACTATATCATTGTTTTAGACTTTGTAATAAAGCATATATGTAACTGTCTGTCTGTCTGTCTTTCTTTCTTTACAGACATACATATTTACAAACATACAAGAGCACCATCTAGTGCCCTACCGAGCAATTCTCCTTAAACATTTACTATTATTTCTACATTATACTGTACAGTGCTTTGATGCAACCTGTGTTGTTAAAAGCGCTATATAAATAAAAATGAATGATTGATTGATTGATATTACAGCTGATTAGTTACTGAATGTGTACAAGCTGGAGTTGAGAAACTAGTTCATTTGAGTAAAAGTCAAAAGATTGAATCTTAAAATATTACACAATAACATGCAAAAACATATACACACACATACATATATACACACACACACACACACACACACACACACACACACACATATACATTTTCCTGAAAAAGAAAAACTGATCATTGAAAGGTGCTGCTGTCAGAGTCAAAAGATAATGTCGTCATTACTTCACAAATGATAAACTAAGGGACAATTGTAATTCTTAACATTATTCTAAAATATCGGCATGCAGTACCTTTATTTTGACACTCTCCATGACAAACAAAATGTTTCTGCTAGCTTGTTGTAAATGCCTTTAAAAAAAAAAATTAAATCGTTCATTTGACATATTTTGGTTGCATTTGCAGGGTATTAAATGTAACCGCTTGTGTAAACTAGGCATGTGACATCAAAGTAGTCAAATAAATTATAGTCACAGACATTTTACACAAGAAAAATCAACATTAATTGTATTGTGATGAACCGTCTTGATTTACTCCATTACATTTGAATAGTTTTTCTTCAATAATGAGATTTAAGTTTAAGAATAGCCTATGTAGAAGTATTCTTAAATTTAACAGTCTACAATGAAAGATGTCTTCCCTCAAGGTAGCTGAAATAATTTTTGTATTCGTTCAATCTGATTTTAGCAAATAAAAAAGCGTCGGAGCGGTTTGAGTATGCAGCTATTCGTCGTGTGAAGCTGTGAATACTGACAGGATATGACGCCAAGAGCCATGTTTCCCTTCAAACGCAACTTGAGAACAATTACATTTGAAGTAAACTACAACTAAATAAAACAACTAGTAAACTAACAAACTAAAATAACATTATTATCGTTCCTCGTGTCACCAGCAGTTGATGGTTCTTTTAAATCGTGGAGGATTTCTTCACAGATCTGTCTGAATAGAGTTCTTCTAGAGGATATCCTGTAAGAAAACACACACAAGTGAAAGTTTCTCAAACTCATAAAATACTAAAGAATTGCAGTCGTGTTTTGTCCTCACGTAACGTCTGATAACACACTTAAAGGCTGTGACATGAATAAATATTGATTAAAAACAATCATGATTGACTTTATTTAGGATATTTGTGACACCACCTCACCTGTTTACTTCTGTTCACGTGATTAAAAGAATACAAAAACAGCACACATTTGCTTTAAACCACATTAAATAAGTTAAAGAAATAATTAAAATTACATTAAATATATTACATAAATCAAGTCATTAACAATTTTCAGATTTTTTTACAATTCTTATTATAAGAATTTTGAGATTACTTAAAATATACTTCACACCACCTTAACTTTGAATTTCTGTTTACATGATAAAAAGAAGGTGAAACATTTTACATGTCGACTTGATGTAACACCATTTGTAATAAAACTTACAAAATATATAGAAACAATTATATTACATAAATATAAACATACTCATATGCTGAAACTGCTGGTAAATTTTACAAATAACTAACTTTTTATTTAAAATAATATTCTAATATTATCTGTGTTATCTACCACTTATAATTACTTTACTGTGTATCAGAGTTCTTTTAAATCACGCTGCACAATATAACATATGTCTTGTTAAATCTACTGTAATACTTACATTCTGGTCTACTGGTTCACTGATCCTGATTGAATCTCAGAAGAACAACAGCAGCAGCAACAACAACAAGCAGAACAGAAACAACTATTCCTGCTACAGCACCTGAAGATAAACCTGAGTCTGGAACAATAAATACAGACAGTCATTATTACTGGAGTGAAAAATAGTGACTCGTGTTTTAAAATTCCTCAAGGGACAGTGCAATTATACTCACCAGTGACGGAAACATTGAATATTTTCTCACTCGTGATGCTGAGACGATGACTGCTGAATCTGCTGATCTTCAGTAGATATTCTCCAGAGTCTGTAGTCTTGATGTTCATGATGGTCAGAGATCCAGTCTGATGATCCAGCTCCAGTCTGTCTCTGAATCTCTCTTTACACTCATCATCTGAACAGACCTGACTCTGATCTCCAGTGGCTTCAATGAGGAGAATGTCTTTAAAATACCACATCATCAAATCATCTCCTTTTCTCCCTAGACCAGGATCTAAAGTGACAGATTCTCCCTCCTTCACTGACTTTCTCTTCATTTGACCTTGTTTAACAGCAGAAACACCTGAAACACAAAACTAACAGCTGCTGGAGGATATTTTTGACAAAGAAAAACACTACACAACACTTTTTTAAAATCAACAAAAAAAACATTGTTTTAAATGCAACCGCGCAACTTAATAAGTGCATCTATATAAAAAAAAAACAAAAACAGTCTGTCATTCTGGACTTTTCAATGAAAACTATTCAATGAAAAAATCACACAAGTAATTTTTAAAAAAGTAAAACAAAAACATTTTGGGACAGCCACATCCTAATTAATATGATTTTGTATATAATTAAATGATCAGCATCTCAATAATGCTTCTGTTCTTTTGAATTATCCAGCATCACTTTAATTCTTAATTGTTTTGGTCATTTTTATTGTGGGACTAAAAAAAACATGTGGTCAAAGGAGCACATGGTGAGAGAGTATTGTCACGGGTGTGATAGGCAGGCGAGCAAACAACGCGTATAAATGAAAATAAAGTATTTAATCCACATTCGGGGATGAAAGTAAACGATATACATACATACAGGCAGGCAGGCAGGCAGGCAGGCAGGCAGATATACGGGACAATATCACACGCACATACGGACGAGATCGGACAAACGGAACTGAAAACAACGGACTTAAATACACCGGGTGATGGACTAAATTAAACAGGACACAGCTGAAGACGATTACATAATTAACACGAACTAAAAGGGCAGGGCACAGAGCACATGGCACGAGACGAAAACATAAACAAAGAGTCCAGAGAACGTGACATTACCCCCCCCTCCCGGAAGGTGCGTCCTCGCACCTAAAGGGTAACATCAAAACAAACAAAACTAGGAAGTGGGGATACCGGATCTTGGGAGGAGGTTCTGGTGGAGGACGGCCCCCAGGAGGGAGTAAACAGACAGTCCAGGGAGGAACAGACGGAGGGAGGAGCCAGGGAGAAGACAGGAGGAGTCCGGAGCAGGAGGAGATCCAGAGCCCAGCTATGGTGGTCCACGGTGGAGCCGATGGAGGGAGGAGCCATGGAGGAGGAGCAGCCATCGACTCCATGGGGCCGACCGACGGCGGCGGAGCAGGTGGTGGAGGAGACTGAGGCGGAGACGGAGAGCCGAAGAGCCAGGGTGACGTCGAGGTGCTGGAGGTCAGGCGCGCGCCCGGCCGGCCGCGACTGACACGGAGACGGGGGACAGGAAGGACGTGGCGGAGCCAGAGCGACTGAGGACTGAGGTGAAGCCGGAGGGAAGGAGGAGCCTGACAGAGCCGGTGGGATGGAGGGACGAGGTGAAGCCGGAGAAGAGGAATCCCGAGGCGACGGATGGTCGACGACAGACCAAGGCGGAGCCGGAGGGACGATGGAGTCTGGTGGAGCTGGTGGACTGACGGACCACGGTGGAGAGGAGGGAGCTAGGAGCCCAGGGGGAGCCGACGGGTCTACGAGCCGAGGTGGAGTCTGGGTCTCGGAGGCAGGACGGTGAGGCGAGGGATCCTTCACCCTCGACGGCGATGGAGACCGGCAGACCCGTGGCGAGCTCTGGATGGTGAGCTGAGGGTGAGCGCAGGGGCTGCTGGGATCCATCGGTGGCGTATGACCAGGGGAAGCGGGAAGCGCACGCAGGCGCGGGCAGTGGAGGAGCGCCGCGTGGCGCGGGCAGTGGAGGGAGCGCCGCGTGGCGGGCACGGAACGGGACGGAGCGCACGGGCGCGGGCACGGAACGGGACGGCGCGACGGCGCGCGGGCATCGGACGGAGCGCACGGGGCGCGGGCACGGAACGGGACGGCTGGGCGGAACCAGCGGGCTAACGGGACGGCTGGGCGGAACCAGCGGCTAACGGGACGGCTGGGCGGAACCAGCGGGCTAACGGGACGGAGCGCACGCGGCGCGGGCAATGGGGGGAGTTTTTGGGGATCCAGCAGCCCTAGGTGGGAAATCAGCTCACCCTCAGCCGATGTGCAGTGGGCGGAGCTCCACTCCGCGCTCTCATTGCAGTCTGCTGGCTCCACCGCGGGGAGCTCCGTTGCTGGCTCGCGCACCTGGTCTGACGTATACGGCTCGGGTCCTGTTACGCTCCACGGCTCTGTCGCTCTCTCTGGCGATGGGTCCGTGGTCGCGCCGACTCGCCCCGTGTCAGCGGTGGGCTCAGGCTGGGGCTCGACCATGCGGTGAAGGGCTGAGCTGGGCTCTGGATCCTGAGTGGGGCTGGTGTCGGTGTCCTCCAGTGCAACAGTCATCGATGATTTGCACGACACCAGCACCCACTCAACGTAAGCGGCGATGCTCTCTCGAGGACCGCTCCCGGACAGCTGCGCCTGATTGGAAATGTTCAGTGCGCGGAAGTAGATTCCGCACAGAAAGCTGTCCGGTAACGAGTCGTTGGCCAGGTGGAGGAATAGCGCGTATATTCCTCGAGAGAGCAATCCCCCTGCTCCAGCAGGAGGATGAGGAAATTCGGGTCTTGATACGGGGAATACATGATAAACAAAAATAAAAGAAATAATCGCCGCTAAAACTTGTACTTGTGTACGGTCCGATCTTCTGTCACGGGTGTGATAGGCAGGCGAGCAAACAACGCGTATAAATGAAAATAAAGTATTTAATCCACATTCGGGGATGAAAGTAAACGATATACATACATACAGGCAGGCAGGTAGGCAGGCAGGCAGGCAGATATACGGGACAATATCACACGCACATACGGACGAGATCGGACAAACGGAACTGAAAACAACGGACTTAAATACACCGGGTGATGGACTAAATTAAACAGGACACAGCTGAAGACGATTACATAATTAACACGAACTAAAAGGGCCGGGCACAGAGCACATGGCACGAGACGAAAACATAAACAAAGAGTCCAGAGAACGTGACAAGTATAAGCATCTGTTTTAGTAATTTTATTTAAAATGACATGAACAAAATGTGTGTGTGTGTGTGTGTGTGTGTGTGTGTGTCTGTGTGTGTGTGTGTGTGTGTGTGAACGAATGTGTACAATGTGAGAAGATTTCTACATTATACGTACATGTAAGTACACATACTTAATTTTCTTTGGTTGCCCTCTATTTTAATCAATAAAACATTCCAAATAATTATGTGTAATAATTTCCTTTTTATTATGTACTCACCATAGACAGTAACACTGAAGATCTTATTAATGACGCTGCCGCTGCCGCTGCTGCTGATGATGATTTGTAACTTATATTGTCCAGCATGTGTGATGTTGATGTTTGTGAAGGTCAGAGATCCAGTCTGGTTGTCTAGTGTCAGTCTGTCTCTGAATCTCTCAGGACACTCACCTGTACAGACAGAACTCTTACCTCCAATTATCTGAGCGATGCGAGTGTTAACATAAAACCATCTAATTCTGTCACTTTGGTTTATTTTAACATCAGTGTGTAGAGTTACTGAGTCTCCCTCCATCACAGACACGTCTCCATCTGCATCAGATGTTCCTGAAAAAGAAAAACTGATCATACTACATGACATTTGGGATAGTGGAACTAAAAAGTACAAGAAATTGCTGTGAAAATGTTTCCATGAAGATTGACTCTTAGACCCTTAATGAATATTTGCCCATTGAATCTTTATAGTTAGAGACCCTGCACTTACATCGGTTTTTTCCTCCTCATTAGAACAGAACTGAATAAATGTGTGTGTGTGTGTGTGTGTGTTTAATTGGTTATACTGTATTAATGATGTTGTAACGTGGACAAATTTCGGGAGGAGCACGCACTGATAATTAACGCGGCTGGCTTCTCGTTTCCTAATCACGCAATTATCCAACCAGAGCAAGAGAAGCCTACTATAAATTCGCACAAGCCTCTTACCTCGATATCTCGTTCCGAGCATGGTATTCAGCATGTCCAAACAAGACCAATCGCCAGAAACCTACGAAATCAAGGACGCCGAGCCCTCCACGACTCCGCTGAGCAAGCACGCTAACGCCCCGCCCGGAACTTCAAACGAGTACGTGGCTTCGCCCAGAGGCTGAAAACTAACACGAGCGACTATCCATTCGCCAACGCGATTAAGATCACGTTCGCCTCCACCTCCCAGATGTCCTCAAGCTTCCCCAGCTTCTCCCTACCGTGCAGCTTTTTCTTCCGCTCCATCCGCAACAAAATGGACAATTTCGGCTTTGCGCCAAGCACTCGTAAACGCGAACATTCCATTCTCCCGCCGCACTAACAAAGCCGAGCCTCTCTCGCTGTACTCGACTTATCAAACAGGCGCAGCTTCGCCAAACATTTCACCTCCAGCCAAAAGAAAGGAAACAACTAGAAGAAGCCGTAATTCTCCCAGGGGAAGACCGAGAAGTCAGCATCTGCACCGTATTAAGCCTCCGCCCACAGGAGGCGGCAGAAGGCCCCCAGCTAGTGCTAGCAAAGCCCAGGACCCAAACACCAGCAGCTCTTCCTCCAGTTTCCAGCAAGCAACCCACGCAGCAGGCACCACGGCTCCAGCCCCCACAAGCCATCAGCCTAGCCCGTACCCACTCTGTTCATTGGATCAGTTGAACCCACACCAACAGTACTCTGCCCAAGTTTCTCCCGACCATGCCTGGCAACCAGCCCCCAATCCACTGTCCATTATTTACCAGCCTCAAGTTTCTCCTATTGCTCCAGGACTTAACTCGTCCATTTCTGTTCCCACAGCCCAGCCAGCCATAGGTGCCAGCACAGACACACAGATGCCTCCACTGATGATCCCAGCCGTAGCACCTCCTATTCCTCCTCCCCTCCCCTATTTTTCTGCTACCAGTCTGAACCCAGGTTCAAGACCCCCCCCCATCATCTTTACATACCTATTCTTCTTTCCCTCCCTATCTTTTCCACTCTTTTCCCCTAGATCCCCCTGCCATAGCCGCCGTGTGCTCCAACCCACCCCCACAAGTAGCTCCCATGAGTTACCCCCGCCATCTCTCCCCTTTCCCACCACCCTTTCTCAGTATCCACTGCTAACCCCCTTCCTATGCCCTCAAATGCCGCTGCGCTGGACCCCACCCCTGTCTCCAATTCCATCAGAGCACAGATCCTTGCAGAAATCCAGGATGCTGGCGCCAGAAGCGGAACCCTATGCAACCCTGGTTCTTCCCTTTTCACAACTAATATTCCAGCGAACCATCCTTTAAGGTCCCTCCTCGAAGCCTCCCTCGACTCAATCCTACAAGCAGTTTCTCACAGAACCCTGAAATCTTACCTGACCGCTTGGAAATGCTTTAAATCTTTCCAGGCAAGGTATAACCTCCAATTCCCTGATTTTTCCTTGCTATCCATCACTTCTTTCATCTCCTTTCTTAACACCTCAAAAAATCTGCAAGTCGGTTCTATTAAGGGCTACTTAAGTGGTATCCAATTTTTCCATAAACTCATCCATGGCATCGCCTCACTTCAAATAACCAATGCTCAGACTTCACTTTTAATCAAGGGCATCCAAAGAAGGCATCCTTCCCGATCCGACTCAAGGATGCCCATCACCCTTGAAATTCTCTCAAAATGCATATCCACCCTCCGCAGAGGCTACTCTTCTATCCATACTGCCCGCACTCTTGATGCAATGTTCATTCTGGCCTTTTTCGGTTTCCTCAGATGTTCAGAATTTACAGTCAACTCCAGATTCGACCCAAATATTCACCCCACTATTTCTGACCTATCTATCGTAGACCACGAAACCGTATCCTTTTTTCATCAAAGTAAAACGGACCAGACCAAAAATGGGCATTTCATATTGTGGCGGGAGGAGCCAACGACAGACACAGTGGGCGTGGCGTCAGGCCTCGGAGAGGCTTTTTTTATTTAACAATAAATACAAAATAAAGTGTCCAGGGGAAAAAGTGTCCAAATAAAAGGGGGGATCTGGTGTCCTCGTCGTGCCGCGGGGAAAGTGAAGGTTGAGGCCGTGTTCCAGGGGGAAGGGTCCAGGTAAGGGGCGGAGTCCGGCGGTCACACGCGCGCCCCTTCTTCTGGTCCGGGCGCGAGGGGCGGCGGCTTCTTCCGCAGCGCCTCCGTCGCCGCCGTTGTTCGGGCGGCAGAGTGGGATGAGCTCTGTGTTCACGGACGGCGGGTGAGGTCCATCGCGCACCCTTCCTGACCCACGAGGACACCAGCGTGCATGCACGGGAAGAGACCGGTCTCCCGAGGAGAGACGCGGTCAGGTATTTAACGGCGACGGCGATGGTGACAAGGCTAATCCCCTTCAGGTGCGCCTCACACACGCCGCCAGACCTGACCGATACCCACGCCTCCTCTCGAACACACCCACTCCCGCCGGGAGCCTGGTGAAGGGCGGCGAACAAAGGACGGGTGATGGTGACGATAAAGAGGAGGGGCAGCCGACTCGTCACAATATATATTTTTAACTTCCAAACTCCTACTTTTCCCCTTCAAACACTTCTAGCTTTCCTCCAATACAGGAAATCCTAAACTAAAACTCCACTCGACCCTCTGTTCACAGATGATTCCAACCACCCCGTATCTCGATTCTGGTTCCAAAAGCACCTCAAATCAGTCCTATTTTACTTCGGAATCCCATCAAAAAATTTCTCCACACAGACCGTAAAAGCCGGAGCTCTGCACCCACCGCCATGGGCAGCTCCCGCCAGAGACGGTCATTCACACAAGCTGCTATTACAGTGGACCGCTCTAAGCCGGAGCTCTGCACCCACCGCCGTGGACCACTCCCGCTAGAGACGCACACTCGCACCCACTGCTTCTAGCAGCAGACCGCAAAAGCCGGAGCTTTGCACCCACCACCGTGGACAGCTCCCGCCAGCGACGGTCGTTCACACATGCTGCTATTACAGTGGACTGCTCTGAGTCGGAGCTCTGCACTCACCGCCGTGGACCGCTCCCGCTAGAGACGCACACACTCGCACCCACTGCTTCTAGCAGCAGACCGCAAAAGCCAGAGCTCTGCACCCACCGCCGTGGACAGCTCCCGCCAGCGACGGTCATTCACACATGCTGCCATTACAGTGGACCACTCTAAGCCGGAGCACTGCACCCACCGCCGTGGATCGCTCCCGCAAGAGACGCTCACTTGCACCCACTGCTTCTAGCAGCAGACCGCAAAAGCCAGAGCTCTGCACCCACCGCCGTGGACAGCTCCCGCCAGCGAGGGTCATTCACACATGCTGCCATTACAGTGGACCATTCGAAGCCGGAGCTCTGCTCTTCTCAGGGATCGGGTCGGAAACCGAGCCCTGTCCGCTTTCACGGACAAGAGGAAAAAACTCTGGACTCGGTAGTCCACCAAGTTCCGAGCCCTCTCCCTGACAGCACGCCAAACACGCTTACTTTTACTGTTACTATGATTAATTATATGTAAGTGCGAACTCGTGAAATGGTTTTGTGAACAGCATGCGTGAGTTGTGTTCATCATTTGATGCATGTGAAGGTGATAGAGATATATACTTACCAGTGACTGTAACGCTGAAGATCTTGTCTGTGCTGCTAAAGAGGACTAGTCTATAAAGTCCAGAGTCAGTGGTTCTGGTGTTTGTGATGGTCAGAGATCCAGTCTGGTTGTCTACTTTCAGTCTGCCTCTGAATCTCTCAAGACACTCAGCATCTGTACAGACAGAACTCTGCCCTCCAGTTATTTGAGCGATGAGCGTGTGATTAAAATACCATTTTATTCTTTGTTGAGGTATTAATGTCACATCAGTTTTTAAAGTGACTGGATCTCCCTCCACAGACACTACTTCTGCACAGACACTGGAAACAGCTGTTGAAGAAATAAACATGAATTATAAATCTGGGACAAAAATATACATCAGTAACGTGTTGTGATATTTATTAACAGACTCAGAATCTGGATTCAAGATAATGAATGTAAGCAAACATAAAAACATTAATATAATTGATTTACATATTCTCTCAGACAAATATGAGACATTGTACATTTTATAAAAATAACAAAAAATAATTTCCTATATTTTTCAACCCCTGATGACTAAGGACACTTTCCACAAATTTCATCCATATCATAACTCAATAATACTATTTGTTTAAGACTAAAATTGTGTTGTTTTTTTAATTACCTGTTATTTCAAAATACAGGATCACTAATTCTCATACAGCATGTATGTAAACGTATTCTGGTCTTTTTTTCCTTCAAAAACATTTTACTAAATTCAAACCACATCAATCTTAATAACTATTATTGGTTTTGTATCTAATCATATGCGATACATTATTGTCCAAGTCTGAAAGTAAAAAATCCCTTATACTCAGGAGTGCAGAATTATTAGGCAGGTTTTCTATTACAGATGAAATGAGACAAAAAAAGAGCTTTAACTCAAAATTAAAGATTTCAACTTGCCTAAAAATTTGACACACAGTTCCATACAGAGACTTTTAACACATAAATAGCTTACTTTTACCTTTAAGGTAAATAACTAGAAGGTTACTAAAATAACAGTAAACCAGTGAAGTAGTACATTTAGTACATTTCCTGAATAAAATGTGAGTCGCAAAACTCGCACTCGGTTGATACTTACTATTGAGTTTTATAGAGTTCTCATCATGAATGAACATGTAGCTAGTCACTGTTAGCATTTAGTACTGCTAGCATGACTAACATGTATTAGCAAACCGGACTTCAGACAAGTCAGAAGAACCAATTCCCATGTCTATATGATATGGTGAAGCAGAGATATAGGTCTTGCTAATCGGTTGCTAGGGTCCTTTGTATGGTTGCTAGTTTGGCAGCTGTCAGTCATAATATTATAAAGACTGCTTGAATGAAAGATATGCCTGTTTGAGTTCGGGTTGCTAGGGTGTTTGATAACGGTTGCTAAGGGGTGGACAGGAGATTGGCTGTTTGCTGCCCCGAGTCAAACGAGCCCACCCCCATGTCTCTGTGACGTCCTGTTTTGAAGATAGGTAAGTTTGGATTTTGGTTGCTAAGGTCATTGATAATGGTTGCCAGGGCGTGACTATCAACAGGTGAAGTAGTTCATGATTGGCTGTTGGCTGCCCCGAGTCAAACGAGCCCACCCCCATGTCTCTATGACGCTCTGATCCAAAGATACCCATCTGAACCATTATAATGGCTGTCTATGGGATCTCTTTCTAGGGCGTGGCTTGACAACTTCACAGCGATCCCGAGACTTTGATTGGTTAGCTGAGTAAAATGAAAAAATCGGCCGATCGCTCAAAAAGTCATAGCACATCTTTCCTCAATATCCCGCACGATCTGACGCCTGTTTCTTGGATGCATGCACTTTATTTTGCTTCAAAATCTAAACCTAGGGAGAGGTTTGGAAGAACCAGAACATTTCCGGAAGATTCGGGCGTACTGTTGAGTATAATAACTATATAATAACTAAGTGACATTGTTCCTGTAACTTCTCGTGTTTCTGTATTCATCCTAAAAATCGTGTATAAAACGATGACTGTTCGGAACTGAACAGCGGACAGACAAACATAAAGAAAACTTAAATAAAAGAGCTTAAATATGGCCATGACTACACTCTACTACTTAAAAGAGCTTTAGCGAGTGATACAGCTATCAAAACTAACACAAATGTATAATTAGTCTACTTCATAGAGCATTTTGTTTGTATCGTTAAATTTAAATAATAGTATAACAAACAAATCTTACCATAGAGGAGGAATAGACACACTGCGGGAAAATCATAGTCCTTCATTTTCTTTACATTCCCACTGGAATTAATACAGAATTCATGTGGAAAAATAGCGCAGTCCGAAATAAAAGTGAAAGTCAGACTTGTGCCAAAAATAACACTTCATAAAATTTATGTTAATACTAATAACAACAATTATCATGTTTTTATCACAATTATTTTAAGAAACGCCAATCCAATTTTCTTATGAAATCGAAACGACAACCTCCACGGATTTTAACAGCAGCGAACAACTACTTCTGACGCCGCCTCCTTCTTCTTCTTCTTCTTCTTCTTCTTCTTCTTCTTCTTCTTCTTTGGTGTTTACTGGCGGTTGGCAGACCAACTTTGTATTACAGCGCCGACTGGACTGGAGCTTGGATCAAGAGAACACGCTTTCAGAGATAAAGATCCCAGCAACTGTTTTCCTTAATATACCATATAAAGTCTTGATGATTGTTGTATTTTCTGCAGTAAAGTAGTACATGTTCAATAGTTTCTTGCTGACTGATACTTACATTCTACAGCTGAGTCCTTCTTAATCTTACACAATACTTAGACACACTTTTGGAAAAAGCCAATGTTTATCAAGACAGTTCACTGATTTCTGAGATTTTACCGTTGTCAATGTTTTAAATAAATAAGTACATAAAGAGAAATAATATCTTCAGATAAGAATCTATTTTGGCCTGTGACTCCAAAATCCAAAAAGTGTGTGTGTGGGTCATCAACATTTGGGGGCGGATTCACACATGGGTTGTGTTTAAGCAGACGGTCTTAATAGGTTAATATTTGCTGTTGCTCTGTAGTAGTTACATTTAGTGGTTTGCAGATATCGCCCTGTAAGGAGCTGAATCCAAAACCTGTAAATTCAATAAGACTAATCTGAGAAGGGATATCCAAAGGAACAAAAGAGTAAATAACACACTCCCCCCTGTTGCCTTTATGACACCCTTCTCACCTCTGTGTAACCCGGACTAACTTTTGTTCCAGGTTTACAATTATTTTTGTATATATTTATAAATAGTTTTGTTTATTATTGGAAGTTCATGCACATATAATTGTTAATTTAAATTAAGTAATTAAAAAAAAGAAAAGTACGTAGACGTGACGTAGTTGACCAATGAGCCGCTTTATGCGTTTTTTTTCTCTGACGAGGAAGTAGAATGAGGAAACCGCGGAGAAAGGTTGCGTAGTTGAAGTAGAGCTCCTGATTAAGGAAAATATACTTTACAAAAGTAAAGTAAAGATTTTGTTTTTGTAGCGATTCAAGAGGGGAGATTTTGATTGCTAACATCCAGTTATTATTTTCGTTTCAAAGGATTTTGTTTTTTGAGTTTCGCGAGGGAATACTGGATATGGTGAGTTATTCAGTTTAATGTTGTTAAACTGGGGTTATGTACATATATTTTTTTACAGTTAAGTGTTTAAATCTTTATTGAAATGTATGTATATGTGTATTTTGCACTGTTATTTGTTAAATTGATGATCGCTAATCGCGACGTGGTTGCAGTTCACGTGGCCGCAGTATCTGATACACGTGAGCCTGTAGGAAATGTAATATATTAAGCAATTTATGCAAATATTATTGTTATATTCTGTGAAACAAAATGTTTATCATAATGCAAGATAATTTTGAGATGACACCTATTTGAAATTGTTTTATTGAAACGCTGGCTTATTTTAATAGGTCAGGTTTTTTCTGTGGATTTGCGTTGGATGTTTTCTTTGATGGCGAGCCGACCGAATCGAATCTGAAAGGAGACCAAAGTTACCAGAACTGGAAATTTACCTTTTCTCTTCAAAAGGAAAGGATTTCAGAAGACATTGTGGACAGTGAATTACTGCTACGTCGTTGGATTTGAGATAAGTGATTGACAAACGGAACTAATCTCAAAAGATTTGAACAGGTTTGAACCTACTCCGAAAGAGGATTCTTTAAGGGATATATTTTGTACGGTGAATGTCGATTATATATCCGAAAATTACAGTTAATTCATTGTGTGAGTAACAGAAAATATACCACCAAAGATTCATTTGAGTACTCAAGGAACCAGTGTTATTTTCATTTCAATTTTATATTGGAATCTGTTTTATTTACGTTGTGATTTGTTTATTTTTTTCTTTTATTTTGTTTTATTATTTTATTTATTATGTTTTATATACTTAGGGGGTAATTTGATTAAAAGTATACTTGCTATAAAACCTGATTGTGAGTTTCCAGTGATTTCCTATCTCCAGAGGGCCGCTCCTATATTTCTGAGTCGCAGTTAGATTAAACAGTGGAACAAGATATTAAGAGCAATACATTTAATTGAATATAACGTGTACCCTGTGCTACATGGAAAGTGGCGAGCCAGCCAGGAGATGGTTTTTGCATTACTGGAAACTCTCTAATCAACCCAAGTAAACTGTTGACAAAATGGAAGAAATTGTTGCCAAAGGCATTAAAGTACCTAATGCTGTGATAGTCAGTGGGGTAACCGGAACTGTAGATGACGAAAAACTAATTGAGGAATTGCAGAAGCATGGATCCATATCTAATATGGTGACAATCCAAGATCCTCTATCTGAGTTTCATAAGAACCTAATTGTTGAGTTTAGAAGTGGAAGTGCAGTGCAGTCCTTGGAACCTATGTTGCCTTTTATTTACAAGTTGACTGATGATGCTGAAATCACTTACAGTGAAGTGAAGTCCTTGTCTGATGTTTATACTAAACATTTAGGAGGGGATGCTACTAGGTCTTACCTGGAAGGATTGAGGAAAATAGCAAAGCAAAGTGGTGTTCAGTTTGAGACGATGCTTAGTGACATGTTAACACAGATGAGCTCAGCTGTTGTTCCTTCATGTACTGAGATAGGTACTACAGTTCAGGCTCCTGAAACCTACATTAATCAGGATCAACCTGAAATTAAGATGGTGGCAAGTGAGCCACATTCAGCAGAGAGACTACAGACTCCATCTGCTTCTTTGCGTGTAAATGACAATGTTCTTACCTCTCCTACACTGCACTGAATCCACCTGATATACAAAGATTAGTTGTTGAACATGTGGTGAGAACCGGAGAAGTAAATACACAAGCACTTGCATCAACAAGGCTCAGAGTTTTCTCTGGGAGGATTCCCAGGCCTCCAAATGAGGTTGAGTATGACACCTGGCGTGCAAGTGTTGACTTCATCTTAAAAGATCCTACAATATCTGGTTTTCATGGGTCACGGAAGATTCTAGACAGTCTTTTTCCCCCAGCCTCTGATATAGTCAAACACTTAGGTCCTGAAGCAACCCCTTCTGAATACCTGCAGTTGCTTGATTCAGCATTTGGCACTGTAGAGGATGGCGATGAACTTTTAGCTAAGTTCATGAATACTTTGCAGAACGCAGATGAAAAGCCATCAGTTTATCTGTCCAGACTTCAAGTTGCTTTGACCATTGCGGTAAGGAGGGGAGGCATTTTGCCTAGTGAAGCAGACCGGCAATTATTAAGGCAATTCTGTCGGGGCTGCTGGGACAATAATTTGATTGCAGATTTGGGTTTGGAACAGAAACGCGGTAGTCCACCTTCATTTGCGCAGTTATTATTAATGTTGCGTACCGAGGAAGATAAATACACTGCCAAAGAAAAGCGCATGAGACAGCATTTAGCTGGAACAAAGCAACGTGTTCAAGTGCATACTCAGAGAACCTGGATGGTAGATGAAGTGAGGCCATCAGAAAATTCTGACATGTTGTCAGTTGCATCTGAAACTAAAGAGCTGAGGAAACAAATAGCCACCCTTCAGATTCAGTTGATGAAACTCACTCCCAGGGCTGAAGTTTCAAAAAAGTTTGCTTCACAGCCTAAAGCCGGAAAAGGCTTTACAGTAGGAAAGAAATCCCAGAACCCAAATGTTGGAGCCATCACCACTGCACCTACAAGCAAACAAGTGGAAAAGCCCAGACCATGGTACTGTTTTAAATGTGGAGAAGATGGCCACATTGTAGCCTCTTGTACTGCTGAGCCAAACCCCAAACTTGTAGCTGAAAAACGCAAGCTGTTAAGAGAGAGACAATCCAAATGGGAATCTCAGAATGCTGTTGTGGAGGAGCATTTAAACTAGAACCAGTTCCAATTGAGGGGCGAATTGGAACTGAAAGACATGCTAGTCCCATCAGGACTTACGTTTCCACTTTTAGCCAGTGCCCTAAGGATTCAGGCATGAACGTTAAAGTACCAAAAGGTTTAATTGGCACTAAATGCATTGCATTAGTTAATATTTTGGGGCACGAATGTCAGTGCTTAATTGATACTGGTTCGCAAGTTACCACAATCCCTAGTTCCTTTCATCAGCAGTATCTTTCAGAATACCCCATTCATCCTCTCTCTGACTTACTAGAGGTAGAAGGGGCAAACGGTCTTTCTGTGCCATATCTTGGGTATGTGCACCTGAACATAACTTTTCCAGCAGAATTTGTTGGTGTCGAGACTGAAGTTCCAACTATTGCTTTAGTGGTGCCAGACATCAAATCTCGCAGTCAACCATTGATTTTAATTGGAACCAATACCTTGGATATTTTGTACGAGGAACATTTGAAAGTGAGATCCATACCCTTCTTGCCAGAGTTGTATGGCTATAGAGCTATCCTTTACAATCTTGAACTACGACACAAGCGAAGTGAAACTGGTATTCTTGGTCATATTACACTGAAGAGTCAAATACCTGAAGCTTTGGCTGCTGGTCAAACAATTGTCTTGGATGGTACTTGTCATTTACCTGGAATTCCAGTTGACAAATGGGTTGTTTTGGAACACCCTACTCTTTCTTCTTTACCAGGCGGAGTTGTAGTAAAATGTTGTTTGCTTACCCTTCCCTCTGAAAAATCAGGATGTCTTCCTGTGGTTATCACTAATGAGGCTGAACACGATGTGACTATTCCAAGACGATGTGTCATTGCTGATATATATGCAGTGGAATCTGTGCGTTCACCTCATGGAAGTCTATCAGCGTTTGATTCCCAGAATGTTAAGCCAGAAGGGTCCCAAGAGCCGAACATTGCCGTTAACTTTGGTGATTCACCATTGTCTCAAGAGTGGAAGAGTCGGATTAATAATCAGCTTAACAAAATGCCCGAAGTCTTTGCTCACCATGACCTGGATTTTGGAAGGACCCAGAAAGTAAAGCATAGTATCAAGCTAAAGGATGAAACACCTTTTAAGCAAAGGCCAGACCCATTCATCCTCAAGATCTTGGTGCTGTGCGTAAGCATCTGCAGGAACTCTTGTCGAGCGGTGTTATCCGTGAGTCAGAGTCTTCCTTCTCTTCGCCCATAGTGGTGGTACGAAAAAAGAATGGAGATGTCCGCCTTTGCATAGATTACAGGAAGTTGAATCTGCAGACAATAAAGGATGCGTACGCTCTACCTAACCTTGAAGAGACATTTGCAGCCCTAAGTGGTTCAAAATGGTTTACCGTGCTTGACTTAAAGTCGGGGTATTACCAAATTGAAGTAGAGGAAGCAGATAAACCGAAACCGCATTTGTGTGTCCCCTGGGGTTCTGGGAATTTAATCGCATGCCCCAAGGAGTGACCAATGCGCCAAGTACCTTCCAGCGGTTAATGGAGAAGTGTATGGGAGACATTAACTTAAAGGAAGTACTTGTGTTTTTAGACGATTTGATTGTGTTTTCACAAACTCTGGAAGAGCATGAAAGACGGTTGATGCGAGTCCTTAATCGGTTAAAGGAATATGGGCTGAAACTTTCAATGGAGAAATGTCGGTTTTTTCAAACTTCTGTGAAATATCTGGGACATATTGTTTCCGAACATGGAGTTGAAACTGATCCTGAGAAGATTGAAGCCATAAAAACCTGGCCATGTCCTAAAAATTTAAAGGAACTAAGATCATTCTTAGGATTTTCTGGTTATTACCGAAGGTTCATTAAGGACTATTCCCAGATTGTGAAGCCACTAAATGAACTGACATCTGGATACCCTCCACTGAGGAAAAATATCAGAAAGCCTAGCAAAGACCGTCAGTATCACAATCCTAAAGAGCCATTTGGTGGTCGTTGGACACCCTCTTGTCAAGCAGCATTTGAAACCTTGATAACCAAGCTCTCTACCGCTCCTGTTTTGGGTTTTGCTGATCCAAAACTCCCATACATTCTTCATACGGATGCCAGCACCTCAGGCTTGGGGGCAGCGCTGTATCAGAAGCAGGATGGACAACAGAGAGTTATTGCTTTTGCTAGCCGGGGGCTCTCCCATAGTGAATCCCGTTACCCAGCGCACAAGCTTGAATTTTTAGCACTTAAGTGGGCGGTAACAGAAAAATTCCATGATTATCTTTACGGCAGTTCATTTACAGTTGTTACTGACAGCAATCCGCTGACTTACTTGTTGACGACTGCTAAGTTGGATGCTGTCAGCTATCGATGGCTTGCTGCCTTGTCCACATTCTCGTTCACCCTCCAGTACCGAGCTGGTAAGCAGAATGTTGATGCGGACAGTTTGTCCAGGCGACCGCACGCGGAGCTGTCTGATGATCACTTGTCAATAAAGGAAATTGAGAGGATTGAGAAGTTTGT
This sequence comes from Puntigrus tetrazona, assembly GCF_018831695.1. Lineage (NCBI taxonomy): Eukaryota > Metazoa > Chordata > Actinopteri > Cypriniformes > Cyprinidae > Puntigrus > Puntigrus tetrazona. The sequence goes on from NC_056720.1 coordinate 4,667,700, forward strand.
TCAATTTCACACAGCTGATGTCAATGCCTCTGGTATCGCAGAGACTGAAGTGATTAAAGCTATTTGTGAACGACATTTGGTACAGCAGAACAATGATCCCGCTTCCTCCTTGGTCATGTCTCTTGCAATTCATCCAGATGCAGTACCAGACTGTTTTATACAAGGAGATGTTCTAGATGGGTCATCAGCTATACCTCACTTGACAAACGAAGAGCTAGTTGAAAAACAAAGATCTGACCCTGTTATCAGAGAAGTGCTAATCTACCTGGAATCTGGTGAGAAACCTTCGTCCGGTGTTAGGAAGGAAATTCCTGATTTCGCTTTACTTACTTAAGTAGAGTGGGATCGCCTAGAGGTGAAAGAAGGAGTTTTGTACAGAAGGCGGCAGGATGGAGATTCTGTCTCTTACCAGTTAGTGCTGCCTGAGGAACTTAGGTCCTTTGCTGTTAACCAACTACATGACCAGATGGGCCATATGGGCATGGAAAGAACCCTGGATTTAGTCCGTTTCTCGGTTTTATTGGCCGAGGATGAGTTCTGAGGTAGAACACAAAATAAGAACCTGTTGTCGATGTCTCCGGAGAAAAGCCTTACCTCAGAAAGCTGCACCTTTGGTAAATATCCAAGCCTCAAGGCCGCTTGAACTTGTCTGCATGGATTTTCTTTCCCTGGAGCCAGATAAAAGCAACACAAGGGATATTCTAGTCATTACTGATTTTTTCACAAAGTATGCTGTTGCTATACCGACGCCCAATCAAAAAGCCAAAACGGGTTGCTAAACTCCTATGGGAACACTTTATCATACATTATGGTTTCCCAGAACGCTTACATTCTGACCAAGGACCCGATTTTGAGTCACGTATGATTAAAGAGCTTTGTGCAATAGCTGGAATCCAGAAAGTTCGTACCACACCTTATCATCCTAGAGGCAATCCAGTAGAGCGATTTAACCGCACACTACTAGGTATGCTGGGAACTCTGGAGGAAAAGAAAGAAGAGTCGTTGGAAAGAATTTGTTAAACCTTTAGTCCATGCGCACAACTGTACTAAGCATGAGAGTACAGGATTTTCACCATATGAATTGATGTTTGGGAGACAACCTCGCTTGCCGCTTGATTTGGTGTTCGGATTGCTGAAAGAGAGTAATCAGAAGGTATCACATTCACAGTATGTGCAACAGTTAAAGTCTCACTTAAGAGAGAGCTATGAAGTTGCTGTGCGTAATATGCAGAAACTCGCTGAAAGGAATAAAGTTCGGTTTGACAAAAATGTGAAAGAATCTACCCTAGATGTGGGTGACCGTGTTTTGGTGAGGAATGTTAGAATACGTGGGAAACATAAACTCGCTGATAAGTGGGAGTCTGAGGTCTATGTTGTGGTGAAGAGAGCAGACAAATTACCTGTCTATACTGTTCGACCAGAAACAAAGGATGCTCCGCTTCGTACTCTTCATAGAGACCTGTTACTTCCTTGTGGATTTTTGCCCATTTCTGAGCCTGTAACTTTAGCTGAGCCAAAGTCAGTTTCAAAGGCAAAGACTAGGTCAACTCCTGAGGTACAAGAGCCAGAAGAGTTGAATGTTAATTCAGGGTTTGATGATGAATCCACTGATACTTTGTATAGGACTTGTCCAGTTAAGGGAATCAGATTTGTAACTTATCATGATTTGCCCAGACAAGAAAATGTCTTCCCTGTTTCAACTTCTGAAAGTTCCTTACCTGTGCATAGTACAGAAGAAGAGCCTTCACCTGAGAGTACAGCAGAACATATACCAGTTGAAGTTTCTGTTGGAAATTTACCTGATGTTGCAGAATCTGCTGAGTTAATATGTCCCCCTGAAACCCCAGAGGTTGCTAATGAGGACGATAGTGCTGAAAGACAGTGTGATCCAGTTAATCATACTTTGGTTGAAGACGATACTGTAGTTTCAGAAACTCAGTGCAGACGTTCTAGTAGAGAAAGAATGAAGCCGAAGATACTTACATATCCAAGTTTTGGAAATCCCTTAATTCAAGTGGTTCAGTCCTTGTTTCAAGGATTAAATACTGCTTTTGTTGTGGCTTTGAGTGGTATGGAAGAACCAAATGAGCTAATAGAGAAGTCTCAAATAAAGATTGTGTAGGGTTTGAGTTACCTTAATTTAGGATACGAGGACGTATACCTAATTAGGAGGGGAGAATGTAACCCGGACTAACTTTTGTTCCAGGTTTACAATTATTTTTGCACATATTTATAAATAGTTTTGTTTATTATTGGAAGTTCATGCATATATAATTGTTAATTTAAATTAAGTAATTAAAAAAAAGAAAAGTACGTAGACGTGACGTAGTTGACCAATGAGCCGCTTTATGCGTTTTTTTTCTCTGACGAGGAAGTAGAATGAGGAAACCGCGGAGAAAGGTTGCGTAGTTGAAGTAGAGCTCCTGATTAAGGAAAATATACTTTACAAAAGTAAAGTAAAGATTTTGTTTTTGTAGCGATTCAAGAGGGGAGATTTTGATTGCTAACATCCAGTTATTATTTTCGTTTCAAAGGATTTTGTTTTTTGAGTTTCGTGAGGGAATACTGGATATGGTGAGTTATTCAGTTTAATGTTGTTAAACTGGGGTTATGCACATATTTTTTTTTTACAGTTAAGTGTTTAAATCTTTATTGAAATGTATGTATATGTGTATTTTGCACTGTTATTTGTTAAATTGATGATCGCTAATCGCACGTGGTTGCAGTTCACGTGGCCGCAGTATCTGATACACGTGAGCCTGTAGGAAATGTAATATATTAAGCAATTTATGCAAATATTATTGTTATATTCTGTGAAACAAAATGTTTATCATAATGCAAGATCATTTTGAGATGACACCTATTTGAAATTGTTTTATTGAAACGCTGGCTTATTTTAATAGGTCAGGTTTTTTCCGTGGATTTGCGTTGGATGTTTTCTTTGATGGCGAGCCGACCGAATCGAATCTGAAAGGAGACCAAAGTTACCAGAACTGGAAATTTACCTTTTCTCTTCAAAAGGAAAGGATTTCAGAAGACATTGTGGACAGTGAATTACTGCTACGTCGTTGGATTTGAGATAAGTGATTGACAAACGGAACTAATCTCAAAAGATTTGAACAGGTTTGAACCTACTCCGAAAGAGGATTCTTTAAGGGATATATTTTGTACGGTGAATGTCGATTATATATCCGAAAATTACAGTTAATTCATTGTGTGAGTAACAGAAAATATACCACCAAAGATTCATTTGAGTACTCAAGGAACCAGTGTTATTTTCATTTCAATTTTATATTGGAATCTGTTTTATTTACGTTGTGATTTGTTTATTTTTTTCTTTTATTTTGTTTTATTATTTTATTTATTATGTTTTATATACTTAGGGGGTAATTTGATTAAAAGTATACTTGCTATAAAACCTGATTGTGAGTTTCCAGTGATTTCCTATCTCCAGAGGGCCGCTCCTATATTTCTGAGTCGCAGTTAGATTAAACAGTGGAACAAGATATTAAGAGCAATACATTTAATTGAATATAACGTGTACCCTGTGCTACATCTGCTCTTCCTGAGTTCATTAGGAGTAAGGTATTATATGTCATGTGTCTTATGAACCTATTGTTCTTCACTCTCATGTTTGGTCTCATTTGAAAGATTGGTAAATTGGTCTCAATTTCACAGTAATCACTTATATTATGGAGAAGATTAAGAACTTGGTAGAATTGTGTTCTGCTGAGAAGGAGGTGTGTCCTCCTTTTGGGTCTCTGAACGTGTTCCAGCCAGGTGTGACCCTGGAGCACGGGAACCTAAACACCAAAAGGTTTCTACAACTACATTTGGGATCTCTTTGTCTGGTCTGAGTATTTAAGGAAAGTGACAAAACACAACAAGGTGATTCTGTAGCCAGATCGGCCCGTAGTGTGGTGTGTCTCTCCTTACACCATACTATGTACTTTCTAAAGACCAGGTACACTGACCTTTTAAGTTTGTTTTATTTTGTGTTATTTTTGTACTGCTGATCAGTTGTGCAAATGTCTATAAATTGTACCAATTTGGAAACTACTCTTGCCTGGCAAAATAAATGTTAATCTTGGTTAATTTATAATATTGTCTGAAATAACTTTTCTAGTAGGTTAGTGACTTCTGAGGTTTTCCTCATTGTTGGCGTGCTAGGGTGAGTCAGTCAACGATCGATGTATGGAGCCGGGGGGAACGTTTTTGAGATCTTGACTTCTGGCCAGCAAACTGGCTTAGCATGCTATTACTTAGGGAACGCATAAAAAATTACTCTTTTTGAGTCTATCGAGGAGATGGCTGCATTAAAGTAAGCGATCTACGGGGGAGCCTCTGACTAAGACCTGCACTAGCCCAGATGTGTCGTGAGTCTGTTCTGGCCAAACAGGTCTCTAAGCGACCCAGACTCCTAACGAACGATAAGTCGAAACTAGGAAGTATTATAGTTAATTAATGATCCAAATTTAATCACCACTAGAGGGATCAGCAGGTACATTTAAATAAATCTAACTAAAGAGACAAGCTTCAAGCAGGAAGCTTCAGAGGAGTGCTAAGTGAGGATACACAAGTTTAATCCCATGCAGAAGTCTTTGTAGTTGAAAAACCTAATGCACATAAAATTTCCTGCCTGGTGTCGTGTCACAATTTATTTTATTTTTACTTTTGCGGGGATAAAAAAAAACAAAAAAACAACAACAACAAAAACATCACATTTTAAAAAGGTATCATGTTTTAAGAATTTAACATTTCTTACCAAAACATCATAAATGCTGATCCCTTCAACACAGCTTAGGAATGTCAGTCTAACACAGCTAATATGCAAATAGGTAGCTCCCGTATCCCTTTTAGTGACAAAAAAAAGGTCTCAAAAATGCAAACAAGCAAAAAATATGACCTTTTTGGCGCACACACTCGCAATGTTTGAAATGCTGTTGCTCTGTATTACTTTCTTTAAGTAGTTAGCAGATAATATAAAAAAATTCATTTATTTTTATCCACATCAAAGAAATACTGTACAATAAAATCATCAAAAAAAAAAAAAAAAAAGATTGTAATGTAGTGTTACACCACTGTTAATACTGGACAAAGGTTTCCCACTTTAGTAACGTGTTATATATGCTATATAGTTATTTATAGTTATTTACGATTTCAAAACTGAGAAAAAGGCTTCGTTAAACAAGCATGAGCAAGTAATGCATGTTTAAAAACCAAACCAAGGCACATAGTGTTTTAATAGCACTGTACTGCTGAAGAAAGACTATCCTTTAAAAGGTGTTTCCAAAAATTTTTTTTTTTTTTTGACATGTGAAATATCCGTATAGGATTTATCCGCTTAACATGTATGCACATATCCATTGTACATACTCTTGTAAATTTGTCTACACATATCCTGCATATCCTGTTTGTACATAACCATCTGTAAATTGTTTACACATGCTAACTGTATTTTATAATTTTATAATTTCTCCTTCATTAACACATTCATCTGTAATTTAATTTATGCATATTTATCACATATTTATCTCCTGTACATATGTGCACTTGTAATTGATATTTGTACCTATATCCTGCACTTGCTGCTTATTGCACTCCTGGTTAGACCTAAACTGCATTTCGTTGCCTTGTACTTGTACGTGTGTAATGACAATAAAGTTGAATCTAATCTAATCTAAAGTCAAACGAAGCAAAATGTGTCGACAGATTAGAAATGCGGGGTATTAAATGTAACCGCTTGTGGAAACTAGGCATGTGACATCAAAATAGTCAAATAAATTCTACAATTATAATAAATTATAAATTATATATGAGATTTAAGTTTAAGAATAGCCTATGCTAGAAGTATTTTTAAATTTAACAGTCTACAATGAAAGAGGTCTTCCCTCAAGGTAGATGAAATGTTTTGCTGCCATACTGGATGTTGGGATTATGATCAATCATTTTTGTATTTTAAATTTTGATTTTGTAAGCAGGAGCAGTTTAAGTATGTAGCTATTAGTCGTGTGAAGCTGTGAATACTGACAGGATATGACGCCAAGAGCCACGTTTTCCTTCATACACAACTTGAGAACAATTACATTTCAAGTAAACTACAACTAAATAAAACAACTAGTAAACTAACAAACTAAAATAACATTATTATTGTTCCTCGTGTCACCAGCAGTTGATGGTTCTTTTAAATCGTTGAGGATTTCTTCACAGATCTGTCTGAATAGAGTTCTTCTAGAGGATATCCTGTAAGAAAACACACACACAAGTGAAACTCATAAAATACTAAAGAATTGCAGTCGTGTTTTATCCTCACGTTACGTCTGATAACATACTTAAAGGCTGTGATATGAATAAATATCGATCAAAAACGATCATGATTGACTTTATTTAGGATATTTGTGACACCACCTCACCTGTTTACTTCTGTTTGCATGATTAAAAGAATACAAAAACAGCACACATTTGCTTTAAACCACATTAAATAAGTTCAAGAAATAATTAAAATTACATTAAATATATTACGTAAATCAAGTCATAAACAATTTTCAGATTTTTTTACAATTCTTCTTATAAGAATTTTGAGATTACTTAAAATATACTTCACACCACCTTATTATTACTCCAATGGTATTACTCTAATATTATCTGTGTTATCTACCACTTATAATTACTTTACTGTGTATCAGAGTTCTTTTAAATCACGCTGCACAATATAACATATGTCTTGTTAAATCAACTGTAATACTTACATTCTGGTCTACTGGTTCACAGATCCTGATTGAATCTCAGACTAACAACAGCAGCAACAACAACAAGCAGAACAGAAACAACTATTCCTGCTACAGCACCTGAAGATAAACCTGAGTCTGGAACAATAAATACAGACAGTCATTATTACTGGAGTGAAAAATAGTGACTTTTTTTTTTTAATTCCTCAAGGGACAGTGCAATTATACTCACCAGTGACGGAAACATTGAATATTTTCTCACTGGTGATGCTGAGACGACGACTGCTGAATCTGCTGATCTTCAGTAGATATTCTCCAGAGTCTGTAGTCTTGATGTTCATGATGGTCAGAGATCCAGTCTGATGATCCAGCTCCAGTCTGTCTCTGAATCTCTCTTTACACTCATCATCTGAACAGATCTGACTCTGATCTCCAGTGGTTTCAATGAGGAGAATGTCTTTAAAATACCACGTCATCAAATCATCTCCTTTTCTCCCTAGACCAGGATCTAAAGTGACAGATTCTCCCTCCTTCACTGACTTTCTCTTCATTTGACCTTGTTTAACAGCAGAAACACCTGAAACACAAACCAACAGCCGCTGGAGGATATTTTTGACAAAGGAAAACACTACACAACCGTCCGTCATTCTGGACTTTTCAATGAAAACAATTTAATTAAAAAAAGTCCTATCACACAAGTGATTTTTTAAAAAGTAAAACAAAAACATTTTGGGACAGCCACATCCTAATTAATATGATTTTGTATATAATTAAATGATCAGTATCTCAATAATGCTTCTGTTCTTTTTAATTATCCAGCATTACTTTAATTCTTAATTGTTTTGGTCATTTTTATTGTGGGACTAAAAAAAACACGTGGTCAAAGGAGCACATGATGAGAGAGTATAAGCATCTGTTTTAGTAATTTTATTTCAAATGACATGAACAAAATGTGTGTGTGTGTGTGTGTGTGTGTGTGTGTGTGTGTGTGTGTGTGTGTGTGAACGAATGTGTAGAATGTGAGAAGATTTCTACATTATACGCTCATGTAAATGCACATACTTAATTTTCTTTGGTTGCCCTCTATTTTAATCAATAAAACGTTCCAAATAATTATGTGTAATGATTTCCTTGTTATTATGTACTCACCATAGACAGTAACACTGAAGATCTTATTAATGACGCTGCCGCTGCTGCTGCTGCTGATGATGATTTGTAACTTATATTGTCCAGCATGTGTGATGTTGATGTTTGTGAAGGTCAGAGATCCAGTCTGGTTGTCTAGTGTCAGTCTGTCTCTGAATCTCTCAGGACACTCACCTGTACAGACAGAACTCTTACCTCCAGCTATCTGAGCGATGCGAGTGTTATCATAAAACCATCTAATTCTGTAACTTTGGTTTATTTTAACACCAGTGTGTAGAGTTACTGAATCTCCCTCCATCACAGACACGTCTCCATCTGCATCAGATGTTCCTGAAAAAAAAAAACTGATCATGCTACATGACATTTGGGATAGTGGAACTAAAAAGTACAAGAAATTGCTGTGAAAATGTTTTCATGAAGATTGATTCTTAGACCCTTAATGAATATTTACCCATTGAATCTTTATAGTTAGAGACCCTGCACTTACATCGTTTTTTTCCTCCTCATTAGAACAGAACTGAATAAATATGTGTGTGTGTGTGTGTGTTTAATTGGTTATACTGTATTAATGGTTTTGTGAACAGCATGCGTGAGTTGTGTTCATCATTTGATGCATGTGAAGGTGATAGAGATATATACTTACCAGTGACTGTAACGCTGAAGATCTTGTCTGTGCTGCTAAAGAGGACTAGTCTATAAAGTCCAGAGTCAGTGGTTCTGGTGTTTGTGATGGTCAGAGATCCAGTCTGGTTGTCTAGTGTCAGTCTGCCTCTGAATCTCTCAAGACACTCAGCATCTGTACAGACAGAACTCTGCCCTCCAGTTATTTGAGCGATGAGAGTATCATTGAAATACCATTTTATTCCTTGTTGAGGTATTAATGTCACATCAGTGCTTAAAGTGACTGGATCTCCCTCCACAGACACTACTTCTGCACAGACACTGGAAACAGCTGTTGAAGAAATAAACATGAATTATAAATCTGGGACAAAAATATACATCAGTAACGTGTTGTGATATTTATTAACAGACTCAGAATCTGGATTCAAGATAATGAATGTAAGCAAACCTAAAAACATTAATATAATTGATTTACTTATTCTCTCAGACAAATATGAGACATTGTACATTTTATAAAAATAACAAAAAATAATTTCCTATACTTTTCAACCCCTGATGACTAAGGACACTTTCCACAAATTTCATCCATATCATAACTCAATAATACTATTTGTTTAAGACTAAAATTGTGTTGTTTTTTTAATTACCTGTTATTTCAAAATACAGGATCACTAATTCTCATACAGCATGTATGTAAACGTATTCTGGTCTTTTTTTCCTTCAAAAACATTTTACAAACATTTCAAACCACATCAATCTTAATAACTATTATTGGTTTTGTATCTAATCATATGTAAGCGATACATTATTGTCCAAGTCTGAAAGTAAAAAATCCCTTATACTCAGGTGTGCAGAATTATTAGCCAGGTTTTCTATTACAGATGAAATGAGACAAAAAAAGAGATTTACAGAGACTTTTACACACATAAATAGCTTAATTTTACCTTTAAGGTAAATAACTAGAAGGTTACTAAAATAACAGTAAACCAGTGAAGTAGTACATTTAGTACATTTCCTGAATAAAATGTGAGTGGTGCTTGCCGTGGCAAAACTCGCACTCGGTTGCTACTTACTATTGAGTTTTATAGAGTTCTCATCAAGAATGAGCATGTAGCTAGTCACTGTTAGCATTTAGTACTGCTAGCATAACTAACATGTATTAGCAAACCGGACTTCAGACAAGTCAGAAGAACCAATTCCCATGTCTATATGATATTGTGATGCAGAGATATAGGTCTTGCTAATCGGTTGCTAGGGTCCTTTGTATGGTTGCTAGTTTGGCAGCTGTCAGTCATGATATTATAAAGACTGCTTGTCAGTATGAATAATATAAACCAACCCCTATGTCTCTATGACTTTCCAAATTAAAGATATGCCTGTTTGAGTTCGGGTTGCTAGGGTGTTTGATAACGGTTGCTAAGGGGTGGACAGGAGATTGGCTGTTTGCTGCCCCGAGTCAAACGAGCCCACCCCCATGTCTCTGTGACGTCCTGTTTTGAAGATAGGTAAGTTTGGATTTTGGTTGCTAAGGTCATTGATAATGGTTGCCAGGGCGTGACTATCAACAGGTGAAGTAGTTCATGATTGGCTGTTGGCTGCCCCGAGTCAAACGAGCCCACCCCCATGTCTCTATGACGCTCTGATCCAAAGATACCCATCTGAACCATTATAATGGCTGTCTATGGGATCTCTTTCTAGGGCGTGGCTTGACAACTTCACAGCGATCCCGAGACTTTGATTGGTTAGCTGAGTAAAATGAAAAAATCGGCCGATCGCTCAAAAAGTCATAGCATATCTTTCCTCAATACCCCGCACGATCTGACGCCTGTTTCTTGGATGGATGTACTTTATTTTGCTTCAAAATCTAAACCTAGGGAGAGGTTTGGAAGAACCAGAACATTTCCGGAAGATTCGGGCGTACTGTTGAATATAATAACTATATAATAACTAAGTGACATTGTTCCTGTAACTTCTCGTGTTTCTGTATTCATCCTAAGAAATCGTGTATAAAACGATGACTGTTCGGAACTGAACAGCGGACAGACAAACATAAAGAAAACCTAAATAAAAGAGCTTAAATATGGCCATGACTACACTCTACTACTTAAAAGAGCTTTAGCGAGAGATACAGCTATAAAACTAACACAAATGTATAATCAGTCTACTTCATAGAACAATTTGTTTGTATCGTTAAAATTAAATAATAGTATAACAAACAAATCTTACCATAGAGGAGGAATAGACACACTGCGGGAAAAACACAGGTCTTCATTCTCTTTACATTCCCACTGGAATTAATACAGAATTCATGTGGAAAAATAGCGCAGTCCGAAATAAAAGTGAAAGTCAGACTTGTGCCAAAAATAACGCTTCATAATATTTATGTTAATACTAATAACAACAATTATCATTTTTTTATCACAATTATTTTAAGAAACACCCATCCACTTTTCAGATGAAATCGAAACGACAACCACCACGGATTTTAACAGCAGCGAGCAACTACTTCTGACACCGCCTCCCTTCTTCTTCTTCTTCTTCTTCTTCTTCTTCTATGGTGTTTACTGGCGGTTGGCAGACCAACTTTGTATTACAGCCCCGACTGGACTGGAGCTTGGATCAAGAGAACATGCTTTCAGAGATAAAGATCCCAGCAACTGTTTTCCTTAATATACCATATAAAGTCTTGATGATTGTTGTATTTCCTGCAGTAAAGTAGTACATGTTCAATAGTTTCTTGCTGACTGATACTTACATTCTACAGCTGAGTCCTTCTTAATCTTACACAATACTTAGACATGCTTTTGGAAAACAGCCAATGTTTATCAAGACAGTTCACTGATTTCAGAGATTTTACCGCTGTCAATGTTTTAAATAAGTACATAAAGAGAAATAATATCTTCAGATAAGAATCTATTTTGGCCTGTTACTCCGATTTGACAGTTTTTAATTCATTCATTTTATCTCAGTGTAAAGCTATTCTGAGTAGACAAGTCAAACTTTGAGGTTCATGACAGAAAGACAGGAAGAAGATGCCCCTTGCTTGCAAAACTCACATTAAAGAGCTGACTACTTTCCTGCAAAAGCTATCAGTCCACCCAGCAGATCAAACACCTTTTCTGAAAACATCCCACCACAGTAAAGGTTTCGGTTTGACTCAGATGTTGATCTGCTTGTTTCACATCTCAGGCTGTCTTAACACATTTGTGCTGCACCCACAACCCATATCCATATATATAAATACACACACACTCACTTAAACACAGACACATACATCCAAAAAGCGTGTGTATGTGTGCCCTAGGAGGGTTATCAACATTTAAGGTCTTAATAGGTCAGACAAGTCATTAAACCGTTGCTGAAAATGTTTCACGCGTTTGCTTTGTTCTTTTTATCGTGTCTAATTGGTAAGTTATGAATATATCTCTAATTGCTTTCCATTTCAGATTAGAAAAGCTACTGTAGGATTTAAATTTGCTGTTTTTTCTATATAATTTATTACTGTGAGCTCTACTTTGTATTTAGTCTTTTACAAAATCTATATATAAAAACAAGTTTTTGTTTTTTTTGCTGGTTTTTTAAAGAAAAAAAAATTCCTTGTGAAATGCAAACAGATTTCACACTTTGTAAACTATAATCCGTAACAAAACCTATTAATGTTCTTCAGGAGTGTTCGGTCAGTCGGTGTCGGTGACGGAGGGAGATTCTGTCACTCTGAACACTGGTGTTACCGAAATACAGGAACATGATGATATACTGTGGAAATTTGGAGCTGAAACGTCTCTCATAGCTGAAATCAATAAAGCTACTGGAATCTTCTCCACATATGATGGCTCTGATGGGAGATTCAGAGACAGACTGAAGATGGATCAAACTGGATCTCTCACCATCATGAACATCACGACTCAACACGCTGGAGTTTATAAAGTAGAGATAAGTAAAGTCAAGTGGTCATCAAAAACATTTAGTGTTTCTGTCTACAGTAAGTATACTGATAATTTGTAACGTTCTTATTCTTATTTTGCAGCATTTATGGCGTACTGCCCAACACAACTTTACAGTGACGCATTACAAATCTAAACTAATATTTCCTTAGCTATAGTGGTCTATAGTGTATAAAAACACAAAAAAAGTTGCTAACATTTTTTTTGTTTGTTTTTCCTCCCATATTGTTGATATAATGTTTATAAATTGACCCCGTTGACTTACATTGTGTGTCACTAACAGATTTTTTTTAGCTGAATTGTCTAACTTGTACTAAACTACTAACATTAATCCAAACACTTACATACAGAAATACATTAATTTTACTGACCATCAACACGCTACACCAAATATAAGTGTGATCCATCTTTATTCTGTAATATTTTCCAGTTCGTCTGCCTGTTCCTAACATTACCAGCAACTTTTCATCATGTTCATCATCATCTTGTTCATTGTTGTGTTCGGCGGTGAACGTGGGTCATGTGACTCTCTCCTGGTACAAAGGAAACCGTTTGTTGTCCAGCATCAGTGTGTCTGATCTCAGCATCAGTCTCTCTCTACCTCTGGAGGTGGAACATCAGGAGAAAAACACCTACAGCTGTGTGATCAACAACCCCATCAGAAACCAGACCACACATCTGAACATCAGTCGACTCTGTCACACATGCAATGGTAGGACTACATCTGTGGTGATAATTACATTTATTTATTTAGCTTAGCTGTCTTTCATAGTTGATTAGACCAGCACATTCACTTACATTAAAGTGAGTAGATGTTCTTTCAATCTCCTTCAGATCCTCCAGTCTTTATGTCTGTGAGACTATTGTTCTTGTCCACTGCTGGATCTTTGATGATTTTAGTTTCAGCCGTGATGTGCTGCATCTACAAGAAACATAGAAAAAAGGGTGAGGAGAGCTAGCAATTCATCTGTAAATCTTTTAATGCGAATAAAAATGTGTTTTTAACACACCTGTGATTATTGTTAACGCAGTTCAGACACAGAAGGAAGACGGAGCCGATTCAACATTGTGCAGACCAAAACAACAAAAAAAGGTAAGATCATTTATTTGCTGAGCATCAGAGGGTCAGTGGACAGATCTTTTTGCTCAACTGTCATCAGTATAAACTGATGTATATGGAGCAGATGTTTTGTGTGTGTAGTTGAATCTTAGCGTAAACAGTTTCCCGTTTATATTAACTGCTATTGTGTCACATCAGCAAGAGTCCTGATTGAGTGTATGTTTTGTTGCAGAATTCAAAGACAGTAGCTGTGTATGAAAATGTCCACAAAAAACAAGGAACAAACGTCCACTGAAACTGATGCTAGAGCTCTTACAGGACACTGTGTTACGATTTTGGGATTTGATTTTGATTTATTCTTACTTATTCCCTGCTTGGTTGTTCTCTTTTTTTTACCTTTTGGTGTTATTGTGAATTTTGTTTTACTGTATTAATTCATCACTAGCACAACATCCAGAAGCTGAAATGTTCTATTTTTATTTAATCATGTAAAAAAATATCTAACTATCATTATACATTAAACATTAATCCAACCTTCATTGTTGTCTTTTACTGCTCTTTTATGGACATTTACTGCTTGTTTTATTCTTTAAGAATAGTAAGAAGCTTCTTTAAGAAGCTAATACACATATGTTATGCCCTCCGGGCAGTCTGGGGGTGGAGGTCCTGAGTAGCACAATGAAACCAGCTGAATGATAAGCACTACTAGCAGCAGGACAGGAAGAAGCCCCTTCACCACCAATAAAACCCACCACAGCCACTTTCGGTTTAAATCAAAAGCGGTAAAGAGGTGAAACCTCCGTGTTATTTTGCATATTGAGCTACTTTCAAATCTCATGCATCTTTAATCATATTAATTTTAAGGGTATCAAATGCAAGTATTCTATATATGTGTGTGTGTTTCTGTCTATGGTTGGTATAGAGATTGGTTGGTATAGCGCAGCTCTCCGAGGATGGTCCTCAAGAGAGCATAGCTGCTTACATTGAGTGAGTGCTGGTGTCATTCCATTCTTCAGTGACTGTTCAACTTGTGGTTGACAACACAAGCCCCACTCTGGATCCAGAGCCCAAAGGACTATGTTCTCTACCTCTTTGGTCGACGCAGCCATCCAGAAATGTGGCTGTAAAGTCTCCGGTTCGTCAAGCTGAAGAAGGAGTCCTATCGGGCCTGGTTGGCTTATGGGACTCCTGAGGCAGCTGACAGGTATTGGTGGGCCAAGCGGACCGCTGCCCGGGTGGTTGTGGAAGCAAAAACTCGGGTCTTGGAGGAGTTCAGTGAGGCCATGGAAAAGGACTATCGGACGGCCTCAAAGAGGTTCTGGCAAACCGTCCGACACCACAGAAAGGGGAAGCAGTGCCCTGCCAACACTGTATACAGTGCTGGTGGGAATCTCCTAACCTTGACTGGGGACATTGTCGGGCAGTGGAAGGAATACTTTGAGGATCTCCTCAATCCCGCAAATGTGTCTTCTACTGAGGAAGCAGAGGCTGGGGATCTGGGGGGGGGGACTCGACCCTCACCTTGGCTGAGGTCACTGAGGTTGTTAAGAAGCTCCTTGGTGCCAAAGCACTGGCAGTGGACGAGATCCACTCAGTACCTCAGTACAGTACCTCAGGACAGTACCTCTGGACTGGCAGACCGGGGTGGTGGTTACTCTTTTTAAGAAGGGGGATCGGAGGGTGTGCTCCAACTATAGGGGGATCACACTCCTCGGCCTCCCTGGGAAAGTCTATGCCAGAGTACTGGAGAGGAGAATTCGTCCGATAGTTGTACCTCAGCTTCAAGAGGAACAATGCGGCTTTCGTCCTGGACATGGAACACTGGACCAGATATCCAGATACCCTCTTTAGGATACTGGAAGGTTCCTGGGAATTTTAGTGGATTTGAAGAAGGCATTCAACAGGGTTCCTCGCGGTGTCCTGTGGGGGGTGCCCTGGGAATACAGGGTAAGGGGTCCATTGTTAAGGGCTGTCCGGTCCCTGTATGATCAGAGCAGGGGCTTGGTTCGCATTGCTGACAGTAAGTCAGACTTGTTCTCAGAGCATGTTGGACTCTGACAGGGCTGCTCTTTGTCACTGGTCCTGTTTATTATTTTATGGACAGGATTTCTAGGCGCCTCCTGGACGCATCCCAATAGAGGTGTTCCGGGCATGTCCCATCAGGAGGAGGCCTCGGGGAAGACCTAGGACACGCTGGAAGGACTATGTCTCTCGGCTGGCCAGGGTGCACCTCGGTGTTCCCCTGGAAGACCTGGAGGAAGTGTCTGGAGAAATTTAATTCTGGGTGTCCCCTGCTTAGACTGTTGCCCCCACGACCCGGCCGCAGATAAGCAGTAGTAAATGGATGGATGGATAGATTATTAATGACAATCATATGTCATTTCATGAAGCCAAATGCAACCCCTGTCATTATTTTTAACTCAAAAACTTATAAGTCATATGAGGCACTTGCACAAATAACCTATAGGATAATTTTTGTTGGAGGACAAGCTGCAATTATCTAAGATTTAAGATTCTCATCTATCATTGAAAGACCTTCTGCATGACTCATCACAAAATATCACAAAAAGCTGAATAAATAAACAGGATTGATGGTTTAGTTACACAAACAGAACAAGACTAAAGACTTCATATGCTGTCTTCATATCCTCATATTTAATATTAAGAGACATTTAATATTTCTTAAATGTGGCATGCTTCTCAGTAAAGACATGAAGGGTCAAATTTTCTGTTCACATGAACTATAAATCATAAGCTACTATAACTTATAAGATTGCGCAAGGGGTGAAGCATCTCTTTATCCGATGGAGAATGGGTATGTCTAGAACAGATTTACAAGTACCTCCTGTATGCTGAGGATTTGATGTTAACAAAGAAAGAAAGTGCGAAGGACAGAGCGGATTGAAAGCTTCAGCTGGCTGTTGTGCCAAAAATAGCCAACCCTGTGGGCTACACAATGAAGAAACGACCACAAAACCAGACGTGGCAGGTGAAGAGGAAGTTCGTATAATGACTAAACAAAGTACCGTGCAACGATTCACCAGTTTGAACACCAATTTCCCCCATTAAAAAGATCAGAGGTAAAGGCCAGCTGACAGAGGGGCCTTTGTACAGGGTTTATAAACAATAAATGCAGTCTGTTTCGGTACCAAACGCATATACAAAAAAGTCACAGATGCCCCAGGAAGCAAAATTCTATTCAGTGAGTGATTTGGCCAATGTATTTTTCAGTGTGCCTGTAAACAAGAACAGTCGATTCTGGTTTGCATTTGAATTTAATTGAAAAAAAATAATAAATACACTTGGACGTGAATCGCTCAAGGGTTTCTTGAAGCCTTATATGGCAAAGCGTTAGCTCTGACAGCTGGTAATGTTTTGATAAATGGTTGATGACTTACTATTGGCATGTTCGGACAAACAAACATGTGTAAAAGACACCTTGACTCTTTTAAAACCCTTAGCTTCTTTTATTCAGATCTGTGGGCTATTTCTCCAGGATACTTGATACAGTTGCAGCAGGTCAGCCTCAATACTTGAGGGCAGTAGCAGCCGCTGAAAAGGCCATCATGGCCTCAGAGAGTTTGTGGGTTATTCCGACCTGACCTTATTGATACCATACATAGTCACCATAATTCTGCAAGAACATAAAAACATAACAAAATTGTGAAAATATCCTGTTTGTGGTTAGCTCGGCTTCCCAAGACCTACAAACAGGCCGAAATAAAATAGGGTACACAATGACTACTTGAACCTGTTTGCAGTCTGGACTGCCTACCTGGTATTGACCTTGCCTTTGTTTCAACGTTTATCTATTGTCTTAACCTATAATAAACTTCCGCGAATGGATTCTACTCCGGGTTCCACCTCCTCATTACACAGAGAAAGATCTGACGAAATAAGTTTAGGGTCAAGAGCCCAACTAAAGCACTGTTCTCCATAACGGAGACATATAAAACATCAGCATCTGATCCTCTGTAATTCTCAATAGCAATAATACACCATAATCATTTAATAATTTACTTAATTTAAGTAATTTAAATAATTTAAAGACTTTAAGTATTTGACCCTTTATAAGTCATCAGCAAAGTACTCAGTTGCTGTACTCAGACTCAACACTGTTTAAGTCTACAGCGTTTTTTACAGCCCACATTCTGCCAAAGCAGCTTACAGCAATAAATGGGAAAATAGTGTTTCTTCTGCTCTGGCCAGACGAAACCAGCATTTTAATTCGATGCTGAGCAAGCATTCTACAATACAATATTTTTGCCACACACTTTTCAGTAAATCCTCCTTTAACGTTTCTTATGGGCCACTGCCCACGTTGGGACCTTATAGGCAGGCCTGTGCGCAGTATGACAGGAAGCAGCCTCTTCAGCTAAATGCACATCAAACCAATGGGCACTAACATGCAAAAGCTGTCTGTGCACCCGAAGATCAAAGACTGCTTTGCACTAAGCACAGGAAGTTTCAGGAAATGAGCTACTAGTGTGCTGCGGTCAGTGTTCTCAGGTCTGGTGGACCCGCTGCAGTTTTCGGATTTTTAATTAAACACATAAATTTTTTTTAAAATACTTAACAGATGTTTACTTCATCCTGATTAGAAGCAATTGCAATTTACCTTTGTTATATCACATTTATAAATGTCAGTGCTATAACCTTGTTGCATGGACTGAAGCACAAAACTAGTACTTAGACAATCTTACAGACTCTCTCTCTCTCACACACACACACACACACACACACACTAATAGCAGTCCCAGACAATAAGCGGACTGAGCGAAGGTACACGGGATCTAAAATATACATACTTTTATTAGCCCTGGGTGAAGTGTGTAGGGCTGTACGGTAAGAGATTATTCGCAGAAAAGAAGACAAAGCCAGAAAAAAAAAATAGTATAATTTTCCTTTTGATAAGACGTGAAAGAGGGTCCAACAGACCAACAGAACACAATACGAGATTCACACTTAGTTTCAGTGTGTGCGCATGCACCGGGACCCTGGGAGGATCAAACTCTGTCAAAAGAGGATACACACACCAGACGAACTGGTTGAGTGTATAATGTTAAAGAAAATGGTTCACTCGCTTTTGTTATTTCTTTGCTGGTGGCGTTTGATTGGTAAGTAATACAAGTCATTTTTTTATGGCTTCCTTTTATTTATGTATAAGGCTGCTGCAGCGCTTCAGAAAATAAATGATTATTATGAGGCACAGACATACAAAATATGAAACCGTTAAAAGTTTCCAGCAGAAATAAATGTGTAGTTTCACTATACGTATTTTGCTTTACTTTATCTTCAAAATACGATACAGAACGATTACTTATGTTTGTTTTCTGCAGGCGTGTTTAGCGCCGAGACAAATGAAACGCCGTCAGTGATGGAGGGAGATTCTGTTACTCTACACACTGGTGTTACCGAAATACATGAAGACGATGAAATAACGTGGAATTTTGGAGCTGAAAAGTCTCTGATAGCTGAAATAAACAGAGCCTCTGGAATCTTCTCCACATATGATGTTCTTGATGAGAGATTCAGAGACAGACTGAAGCTGGACAATCAAACTGGATCTCTGACCATCATGAACATCTCGACTCTACACGCTGGAGATTATCAAATAGAAGTAATTTCAGCTAAACTTTCGTCAAAAACATTCAGTGTTTCTGTCTATGGTGGGTGTAATTTACCTTATTTAAATATCCAGTAATTAACAATTTAATTCGTAATAAGCTCAATCCACAGCACAAATGGATGGAGAATTATAATATAATCAATGTAAGAAATAAGTTGATTCAAAACATAGTTCATTTTGGAGGTTATGCCTGAGGCATTTACAGTTCATTACATGAACAGGACTAATTTTTAGAGGATTAAACTTTATTAAAGCATGTACATTACATTCTGAAATGTTTGCGTTGCTTGAGCTGCAAAGCTCTTAAAGTGGGTATCTTCAAGTTTAGAGATTATTGATTATCTTCGTGCAAATCTTGCAATGTTAAATAACTGGATAGTTAAAAATAAAACAACACCAGGATTGTCGCTTACATTTGTCCATGTTTCTGTTTATTCTATTATGTTTCTCAGGCAATCTGCCCATTCCTCACATTACCAGAGATTGTTCACAAACTATTTCATCATCAGCACAGCAGAATTGTTCATTGTTGTGTTCGGTGGGGAACGTGGGTCATGTGACTCTCTCCTGGTACAAAGGAAACAGTTTATTGTCCAGCATCAGTGTGTCTGATCTCAGCATCAGTCTCTCTCTACCTCTGGAGGTGGAATATCAGGAGAAAAACACCTACAGCTGTGTGATCAACAACCCCATCAGAAACCAGACCACACATCTGAACATCAGTCAGATTCACTCAGGTACGTCACCAGCTATATTGCCAGAGATATAACCTTTCGGTGCAGATGTTTCATATTGTTTGTTGTGGAGAACACAGACAGATTCACACCGAAAGCTCATTCAATTGCAGATCTATCAACTAAAGAGCAAGGCCTACCGTTATTTTACATACTGATCTCTGCAGCCGCGGCTGGATCTCTGTTGATCGTTGCTGTGACGTGCTGCATCTGCAAGAACCGTAGAAAAACAGGTCAGCAGGACAAGCAATTCGTTTTAAGATACAAATGTTGACCAAGCTTCATTTTAACACACTTGTAATTACTAATGCAGTCCAAACCCACGAAGAAGACTCTCATTCAGCGTCGTGTAAACCCAAAACTCACAAAAAGGTAAGATCATGCATGACTGTGTCGCAAGACCTTGTTGCAGTCAGTAAATCTGATTTATGTTTAGTGTTTAATGTGGAATCAGACGGTCAGTTAACAGACGCGGGTGGTTTAGCGGCCCAACTGCCAGCAGCTATGATCAAAGGGGTTTAAGAATGTTTTTTTTTTCTTTTCATTAACTGACGACAGCAAACAGCTATGCTTTTCATCTATTTTATTTATTTCGTTCATTTGTTTTAAGCAACAGTATAATCGGTGTTACTTTGTATTAAAAAGTATTGAAAAAATTGATTTTTCCGTATATATGACACACACGTGATTAGATTGATGAGGTCGGGTCTGGCCTGGAGCTTTGTAGACATGCTGCAACAAAAAGGTTGCCTTTGTGTGCAATGAAACCAATCTCAGCATTCAGAACTTAATTTGTTTGATGATTCAACGGTTTAAAAAGTCGTGTGGCGGCTGATTTCCTAATTTCCTCCACCTGCTCCGCGTTAGCGTCTGTTCTGCAGTAGCAGCAGTTATTTGAAAAAAACAAAACGGCTGTTCTTCCTATTGTGTTCGGTGTTCACGATTAGAAAATTGAAAACTATTTTCAAAAATGTTTTATTGAAACCTTAGTAAGCTCTTGTTGTCAAAGGTCATTCATAGAGAAACCTAAAGTGGGTCCGTCACTAAGTTCCGGTCACATCAGCAGTGATTCTGATTAAGTTTGTGTTTTCTTGCAGAAATTAAAGTCAGACGCTGTGTATGAAAATGTCCCCAAAAAACGCTGATCAAATACAGTATCTGCTGGGACCCATGATAGAGCTCATGCAGGACGCTGCCTCATATTTTGCTTTTGTTCGCATTTATTCTCTGCCCAGATGTCTCTGTTTAATTTTGCCTCTTTGTGTCACATCTTGTAAATTCATCTAATATGTTTTTGCTCTCTTAAGTTGTTATTGTGATATGTGAAACATTCTTGCTTTATTTTGAGGCCTCACAAATAGCACAGGAACTCAAATAATGTTCAATTAATTGCAGTTTCCTTCTTGAAATGCATTTCAGTGTGCCATTTTGTGTCTCATATATGCCTCTTGATTTATTTTTTAAAATTTGATAATTTTACATTAAGTGCATTCGTGGTTTACAGTATCCCCAAACACAACAAGATCGGCTGGACGTCACTTTGAACAATAACAAAGCTACTTAAGCTACTTACCATGTTTCCGTCTGTTTATTTCCAAGCTGTATATTCTGCCATGCGTTCATTGCTGCACTCAACACCATACGTATTCCTGCTGTAAAACCTAAAGACATAAACTGTACAAACAAGTTTATACAGCAGTTCAATCGATCAATCTATAACAGGAGGACAGTATGAAGGCCTTGACCTACAAACCGGTTAATACCGCATTTGTGAAAGCCATCCGCAACAGGTTTCAGTTCCACACAGAAGACCAACCTCGGGTAAACAATATCGTGAGATGACAAATGGTTTTATCTTTGTACTTTTTTTCGTCTTTTTTTGGTGCTAAACTACACAAAATATAGAGAAGTCTTTAATAACTTTTTCACCACAGAAGACGTTTCGAGCTAAACGCTCTTTTCTTCTGTAGTGAAAACGTTGTTAAATACTTCTCCGAATCATTTTCTTTATAAATAGTCAACAAAATAAATGCATTCGTACACTTTAAAAATTTCGAAAAGAGGCTACTTGTGTTTTTTGACAATAGTGAATTATGTGTGAATAAACTGTATTTTTAGTAGCTAACATAAATGCTGTAATGAAACGTTTGTTCGCTGTTAGTCAATGCATTAACTAATGCTAACAAATGACACCGTATTGTTGAGCAAATGTGCATTGTTCAAATGTGGGTGTGAACAGGAAGTCTGCCCGCTGTGGGAGGAGTTACACATCAACTTCAGTGTATCATCAGACACTGAACAACTGAAGAACATGTTTGTGCTGGTGCCATCTGATCGGTAAGTTCTAAAAGCCTTTTTATGGAGTGTTTTTTATTCAGTTCCAGAGCAATAAAGCTGCTGCTGTTCAGATTAGATAAATCTCGTCAGTAAAGCAGTTCATTTATTAAAACCATTCAAATCAGTGAAGCCGTTTACACTTTGAAGCTAATATCTTACTAACAGACTCATACACACATTGGCTTTTAGTCAGTGAGCGTCAAGAAAACACCAAATACTCATCTGATTGGCCATTGCATTCATAAGTATTCAACAGAATCATCTGCGATTGGTTATAATGCGCAGCGCGTTTGTCGTTGGTTGATGATATGAAACGCTAAAATATTTTATGGTTAGCAGTCCAACTTTGCCTAGTAGTGACGTCACAACGATTTATTGGCCACAAAAACAGTCAATCTAGAGAAATCGGGGTCCAACAGAAACGAAGAACTGAGAATCTGAGAGAGCGAAGTAAAAGTCTGAATGCGGATACGTTCAACTCGTTACACATCCTTGGCCGCAGAATCATGACAAAGAAGAACTTAAATAATCAGTTAATAACCTTAAGTCATGCGATAAACCAGATAATTGTCATTTTTTTCCAGCTGCTCCTTGTAGACGTTTGTAGATTTAGCTTTAGCTAACGCAGCGTTTAGCATACAAGATCATTCATGTGTTTTTGTTGAAAATTTGAAGACAAAGAAATGTAGAAATCCAAGTTGGTCCGCTATTAATATTAAATCACATTGTGTTTCCTTGCAGATCAAGTCAAAGACAGATCTTGTGTATAAAAATGTCTCCAGAAAACTATGATCAAAGTGGAAGTGATGGAACTACTGAAAGTTCATACAAGACGCACACCTTTTGGTTTTGATCACATTTATTCCATGTCTCTGTTTTGTTTTTTTACTATTTATAATGTATTTTCTAATTGTACAGCGATTTCCTGAATTTTACTTTAATGGTTAAACAATAAAATACTGTTCAGAATAGCAAAAATGTTTCTGAAAATGGCGTCATCTTAAAAATGAATTAATAAATTCCTCTTCATAAATATACAACCAAATAGTGCTCCATGGCTTGTATTCTGATCACAAAGATGGTAAATGGATTTAAAGCTATTGCATGTTTTTTTTTTATTATAAATAAGAGTCATTTAAAATGTACAGTTGGTTTACTGCATAATTAAGTGAAATATCTCTCGAATACACTTGTGTATTTTTGTACACATTTTATTTGCTCCATATACAGTGGCTACATGTTATTGGTAAAACTACTTTTCGAAAACCTTCAGCAATTATGAAAACTTGGATGGACTTGGATATTTTAGGCAATACAGACATCCTGGTCCGGTTGCGTCCAGTTCCTGGAGTTCCAGGTCTGAAATTTATATGCAAGTGTGAAAAGGCTAAAAGGCTATTTAAAGCCATACAATAATCAAGGTTCCTTTGTCTCACACAATGGTATATTTGCATGGCAGGGGTGTCAAACTCAGTTCCTGGAGGGCCGGAGCCCTGCAGAGTTTAGATGCAACCCTAATTAAACACACCTGATCCAGCTAATCGAATACTTCAGACATGCATAGTATATGTGTTTTAGCAGGGTTGAAACTCTGCAGGGCTCCGGCCCTCCAGGAATTGAGTTTGACACCCCTGGTTTACAGCGATCTGGTGATTTTTTTTCAATATTAAGTCAAAGTATGATAAGAAAGAGCATGACACAAATTAGGGTGACATAGTATACAGCATCAATCCAGGAATCAGAAGACAGTCATTTATCACCTAGCATGCCAGGGTGTGGAAAACATTAAGGCAGTGATTACATTCCTACGTCTCCAAGGAGCTGGACCTTCACTACAGTGCTACGGCATTATAACTAAGCTTTGATAAACTACGAACATGCCTACAACACAGGAACGCGTACAGTTTGTGGATTAATGGAGCCAATCTCCTTGTGTGTATTGTGGCTTTTTAGTATGTTTGGGCCACGGTTAACGGCTCCTGTGGAGATGACCTGGAATTTCTTTGAAGTTTAAAGAGAAAGCTGACTGAAGATAGCAGATAGGACAACACTCTTTGAACCAGATCTTATTCACTCCTCCCCACCTACAATTGTGCAACCATTGAGGTAAAAGTTAGACTTGTTAGAAGGCATTAGGCATATTTGCTTTTCTGTTGGCACTTTCTCCACAGTGATGTTCAAGCACAGCTTTTGCAGATGATCAAAAACGCAATGATTATATTTCTGTATTTCTTATAGTGCTGTAATCTGACAAAAATAAAACTTTAATCTAATAGCAGTTTATCTGGTCTAATAGCAGCTATTCTGTGTAAAATGTCTTGTTACCCCTCTATTTTGAGTATTAAACCATTTTACCCTGAATCTTCTCTTTATATGAAAAAAATAAATAAATACCAACATTACTGTTACATGTCATTCACTGGGTGAATGAGTCCCCAGCTGATTAGAGGACACATTTAGCATCTGTTGACTTTCTTCTGCATTATCCTAAAACAAAGAATCACAGAAAGCAGAATAAATAATCAGGATTGATGGTTCAGTTACACAAACAGAACAAGACTAAACAACAAGACTTCATATGCTGCGTTTTTCTCCTCATATTTAAGATTAAGTGGGATATTTCTCTTAAAACAGTAAAGACAAGAAGGATAAAATTTTCTGTTCACATGAACTATAAAGGATAGGCTACTATAAGTATTCAGAATACAAACATTCCTCATCACACCAGAAAAAGCTTTGGTTGCTGTAAAATAGTGTTTATGGTTATTCCTATTGATAATGTTAGCCAATCTTTGTTGGTCTGAAAGAAGACAGTGATTTACACTTTGGATGGCTTTGGGCAGAGTATGTAATACTCTTAGCAGAGTAGGCTAATTTTAACTTTTGGGTGAACTACCCCTTTAAGTGTCTAAAATATGTAAAGTATTCAAGAAGAATTTAGATGTTTTTTCAAATGCTAGACAATTTAAAAAAAAAAAAAAAGTCATTTTGGACACCCAATTTCATATTTTGCCTTTAAAGTCAGTCGTCCATCTTCCTAACTATCATGCAGGCAAATATTAAGCCAATTTCTAGGTGAATCCACATAAAACACACAAAAACTGCAGTGGACAGATTCGGCACACATGTTATCTTACCTGATGACTGGCCTGCATTGCGATTTCTGTTTGAAAAATAATAACAATCTCAATTAATAACAGTATTTTGGTTTCACGTTTTTTCAAAATTATTTCACAAAACAAATATTTCCATCACATCTGTATGTAATGCACACCTGCACTTCTTTTTCGGAGCTTGTAATAGTAAATCACAGCAGCCGCTAAAGCAACAAGCAGCAGAACGACACCAAAAACAGCAGCAGCAGCAGCATATAGTCTTATTACATCAGCTGGAGACAGACAGATGGTTTCTTTTTTACTTAAAAGTGAATATAGTAAAAAAAATCTGAATTTTATTAAAAACTGTATACAGAAAAATTGGTGACTAAATGATCCTCACCAGTGACATCAACTCTGAAGCTCTTTATGGTGTTGAATCTGATGTTAGTGACCGTTAGGTTATACAGTCCAGAGTCAGAGGTCCTCATGTTCATGATGGTCAGAGATCCATTTTGACGATCCAGCTTCAGTCTGTGTCTGAATCTATCATCACACTGAACATCTGTACAAATCTTACACTGATCTCCAGTGATTTCAGTAATGAGAATGTCTTTAAAATACCACGTCAAGGAATCATTGGGGTTTTTTGATTCACCGGGATCAAAAGTGACAGATTCTCCCTCCTTCACCGACTTTCTTCTCATTTCTTCTTGTTTTGCAACAGAAACATCTGAAACACAACAGGAAAAATAACTAAACATATTCAAGAATTATGGATATGAAATTTCCCATGCTCCTCTCCTCTCCATTTCAGTCTAAAAAGCAATATTTGTAGATCTTTTGTGCTTAAATTAACCACAGGCATGGTGTGGAGTGATCACACTAGTCAAACAATCCAGACTTGGCTGGTTTTAGCTGGTTGTCAACCCCTCTACAACCAGCCTGCTGACCAGCCTAAACCAGCCAAGACCAGGCTGGGAGACCAGCTAAAACCAGCCAACCAGCCAAACACTTTTTAATGTTTTTGTTTACTTTAACAAAAATCTGCCATGGCTCTTTTTAAAATGAAACCAAAATAAGTACTCACTATGAACAAAAACCCTAAAGGGCTTCCCGATGCTGATCTTGTTGCTTATGATCTGTAGTTGATAATCTCCAGAGTCTGTGGTTGTGGTGTTCATGATGGTCAGAGATCCAGTCTGACGATCCAGCTTCAGTCTGTCTCGGAATCTCTCAGTACCTTTATTACACTGAACATCTGTACATATATTACTGAGATCTCCACTGATTCGAGCGATGCGGATGCCATTAAAAAACCATATAATCTTTTCTTGTTGGTTTGTTTTAACATTTGAATTTAAAATGACTGAATCTCCCTCCATCACAGATGCTGCCATTACCTCGGTATCAACACCAGATGAACCTGAAAAAGAAATTAAACAGCAGGAAAGTGCTGTAATTAGTTTTTTCGTCATATAGACTGGGTGGAAAAAATTTGGACTCATTATGTAAAATGAAATTGAACAGCAGAAAAAAACACTCATCAGGCAACCAAACATTTTATCAATTAACTTAACATTTCTGACCACTTTTGGATCAACCTGCGAGAACAAAAATGTAATGAGCATCAACACTAAATTATACTCACTAGAGACCGTAACACTGAATCTCTTCATGATGCTGATTCTGTTGTTGATGATCTGTAGTTTATAAAGTCCGGCATCTGAGGTTCTGGTGTTCATGATGGTCAGGGATCCAGTCTGTTTGTTCAGCTTTAACCTGCCTCTAAACCTCTCATCACCATCTTTACACTGAACATCTGTGCAGGTCTTACTCTGATCTACGCTGATTTGAGCTATTCGAATATCATTAAAATACCATTTAATCTTTTCTTGCTGGTTTGTTTTAACACCAGTGTGTAGAGTGACTGAATCTCCTTCGATTAGTAGCATTTCATCTTCATCAACACCAGACAAGCCTAAAAGAGAAATGAAAAGTTCCTTTATGAGTCAAAAACAAAATCATATAACAGGATTTTTTTCATCATTTTATGAAGACTTTGAGTAAAGAAATATATACGTTTTGCCTACTATCATATCACATGAGCAAGAATGCTGCTTTCATGAAAATTAGCATAACTGCACTTTTTTATTGGTTCTGCTTTGTTGAAAGCAGCTCCAAACAAAGCTACAGATTAACTGTTTTGTGTCACCAATCAACACACAGCAGTGTTCTCGATACTGAAGAGTTTTAAAATGAAATGGATGAGTCAGTGATTCAATAAGCCTTTAAAAAAAAAAAAAAATTCAGAATATGCCATTTGAACGAATGACTCTATCATTTCATGTTTCTATAATTATTGCATATAACTATGCACAAAACATTGTGTAAAATGTAATGTACAATTGTAATCACAGCATAAATGCATTCATGCCACCTCTAGTGTGCAAAACTTGTCAGGAACGAACAAGGATTCAGTTGCAGGTTTAGAACTTAAATTTATTGTCTTTAAACAAAAACTTGACTGGGGCAGAGGAACGGAAGACGTAACAGACAGAAAATAACAGAATCAAGTCAATAAACAAGCCTCCAGTCACTCCGCTAGGCAGGGAGCGTTTGGCATAAGGGAATCTTCTCTAATAGTCTCTGCAACAGTCCTGCTGCTTCATCCCAGCACAAGATCCAAAAGGGGCAGGTGAGGAGCAGCTGTCAAACAGAGCATTGGAGGAAACGGGTCTGGAACAGGGGAGCAGAGGTCTGGAGAAAACAAGAGGCAGAGCAAGCAAAGAGTAAAACTGAAAAAATACCAGCTATGCTTGGAGCCTACATGGACAGGACAGGACAGGACACAAATGCAGCATTACCACAACGGTCAAACACAAGACTGCAAACAAGGGGGAACTTAAGTAGAGGGGCAATTAAGGAGCTAATGAGCAACAGGTGAGAAGGCAGCTGAAGTGGTTAATTAGATGACAATGGGGAGGGAAAACAAAAGCACATGGCAAACTGTTAGACAGACAAGAAAACAAAAAAAAAAAAAAAAATGGTCTTGGTGACACTGGTTTAAGAGATTTAACATGCCTATACATTTTTTAATTAGAAATCTAATCATTTGAAATAAAATATGATATAAAATGTAAATGCAATAGCAATGCAAGCAGCTAAAGAACATAACGGATTCACATATTCAACACATTCATATAACACATGAACATTAACAGTGTCACAGTGTGGTTTAGAGAAAAAGAGCACTCAATGAGAATATATATATATATATATATATATATATATATATATATATATATATATATATATAAAAGAAAAGTTCATTTTAATTATGCACATATACAGAAATAATACATTGGTCAGGTAGGCAGAGGAAATTTACTTTATCTTATGTAAGTACATATCTTTTGGCATGGATACAACATATGTCATCTTTTGTTTCATTGGCTAGAGGGGTAAAACTCCCCTCTGAAAATGCTTATATAAATCATTGTATTCTGGAATAAACTTCGGAGTAAGGAAATATACATCTCTGTGTGTCTTCTTGCTCCCCGGCCGTTACACCCTATGAGATTGAGAATTCGTATTCTACGGGAACAGCGGGATAATTATTTAACAATGACTTACCATGAACAACAACAGAGTAGGACCCTGCTCCTCCATGGACTTTGCTTGAGACCAGAACATCATATTCTCCTGAGTCTGAGGTTCTGATTTTCGTGATGGTCAGAGATCCAGTCTGATAATCCAGCTTCAGTCTGTCTCTGAATCTCTCATTATCACACTGAACATCTGTACAGATCTTACTGTGATCACCGGTGATTTCAGCGATGGGACTATTATTAAAATACCATCTGATATCTTCTTCTTGTTTTTTTTCCATCAGATATTTTAAAGTGACTGAATCTCCCTCCATCACAGACACTGTCCCTCCATTCGTGGGATCCCCTGTAGAAAATAAATAAACTATATTCATTGTTCGTTTTTATCGTTGACCAGAGAAGAAACTGATCTAGCAAAATGTTAAATCAATCTGTGCGTCACGTTCGCTTTTTTGTTTACATTAGCAGAGATTAGCAACAACATGAAATGTCTCACCACACGCGACGAAATACAAGAGCAATAAGAGCAAATTCCAGACTTGCTTCATTTTGCACAATTATTTGCTGTAACGACTACAAACTCAGTTAATTTTTGCCTGGTCATCTCCGTTTCATCTGTTCTTTCTGGGCTGTAGCGTCAGGACGCTGTGACGTTTCACTACGTTACGTTCTTTCATCTGCGTAAAAAACTAAGGCTTAATCGGTTTCTGTTTGTAGTGATGCGCATATCGAATTACAGACGAGCTACAGCTTCGTGACACTTGGACTTATTCCGCGGACTGGGGATAACCGAAAAAATGGTTGTTGTTTGTTTTTCTCCCTTATATAATACCGCCGAACTTAGGCTGCAGTAAACACAACCCACTGCCTTTCTTTTTAAAACTCATTTAATAGATTAGATACGATGCATTTGCTTTTCTGCTACAATTCAAAGCAAGCTGATGTACAAGCCATAGAAAATGAAACTATTTTGATCGCTAGGGGGATGAGAAATATTCACACCAAAGTCATCCATAGACTGTTTACATTAAGGTTAACGTTCACCACAGAAGCAAACGAGCAAAGAATATTAATAATAACATGTGCAAAACATCCAAGTCCAGTTCTTAGGGATTTATGCAGCTGTAATGAACCTCTTCGTAATGAAAACTCCAAACACACCACCAAACATTTATTCTCTGTTGCGGTTTCCCCTAGAAGAACCTAGGCCTGTATTTTTAAGGAAATTCAATTATGTTATTTTACCCTGACATACTATTACATCATATTAGGCTATTTCTATTTGGAAAGTCCTGTTTGACCTGTAACTATTTCATGGTTTTAGACTGAGTTGTTTTCTATGAAGGATCTGTGCATGCACTATATCTACTGTGAGGTACGTTAAAGCAGGAAGAAGCCCTTCACCTACAAACTAAACACATGCACTAAAAGCCCATGCATAAGATGTTTGTCCACCAACAGATCAAACCGTGTTTCTAAGGAAATCAAGCAGCGTCAGTTTCCGCTCGATGCAAAATATGAGCTGTCAGACAGACAATGTACGATGGAAGGTGGTTTTAGCTGTTTTACAGCCCACAAGCACTGAAGGATTATAAACTATTTTAAAATACATTATCTTTATTTTACCACAATTTTTATACAATATCACCTTTTTGGCTATTAAAGCTTTTAATGTCTCAATGTCTTAAAGAGAAATGCAGATCATGTGTTTTTGCAAACTCGTGGGAGGATTCACTTCATGTTGAGTTTTTTTTTTTTTTTCCAGAAGATAGCGTTACATCAGACAGAGAACTGGCAAAGAAAATGTTTTACATGCTTCTTTTGTTCTGTTTGTGCCGGAAGCACCTGATTGGTAAGTTATGAAAGCATTTTATGCCATTTTATGCCAAGAACCTTAATCTGTATTAAAAACTTTAAAAAAAATATTTTAGGTGGGTTTTGTTCACAGACACATGAAAGACTGTTCGGTGCTGAGGGAGATTCTGTTACTTTACAAACTGATGTTACTGAAATACATGAAGATGAAGACATACTGTGGTATTTTGGAGGCCAGAAATCTGCCTTAGCTAAAATCAACAGAGCGACTAAAACCTTCTTCACGTATGATGTCCCTGATGCGAGATTCAGAGGCAGACTGAAGCTGGACAATAAAACTGGATCTCTGACCATCACGAACATCACAACTCAGCACGCTGGAGTTTATAAACTAGAAATAAGTGGAGCAAAACTGATATCCAAAACTTTCAGTTGTTCTGTCTATGGTGAGTAGAGATCATTTGCCCTTTCATATTCTTGTTTTATTTTACTTGAAATAAAAAAACACAAGATTAAATGATTGAAGTGTGTGAGACTCATTTAGATTAAACTTGGATTTAGTCCTATCCATATTTGTTTGTTCTCTCATGTTTTCAGCTCATCTGCCTGTTCCTGTCATCAGCAGAAGCTCTTCACAATGTTCTTCATCTTCATCAAATTGTTCATTGTTGTGTTCGGTGGTGAACGTGGGTCATGTGACTCTCTCCTGGTACAAAGGAAACAGTTTATTGTCCAGCATCAGTGTGTCTGATCTCAGCATCAGTCTCTCTCTACCTCTGGAGGTGGAATATCAGGATAAAAACACCTACAGCTGTGTGATCAACAACCCCATCAGAAACCAGACCACACATCTGAACATCAGTCAGCTCTGTCACACGTGTTCAGGTACAACAGGGTTGATATGTTTGTGTTTTTAATGACCTGGTCTTTTGTAGATCAGACTGATGCAGTCGCTTCTTTTTGTTTACAGCATCGGATGAAAAGTCTGCTTCACATCACATGTGGACCTCTGCTGCTGTTGGGTCTCTGTTGATTTTAGCTGCAGTCGGGATCGGCTGCATCTACAGGAAACACAGAAAAACGGAAGGCAAGTGTATAAGAAAGTCGATATCACTGTATGTGCCTTTTGCCATATCTTACGGTTAATGCTTAAAAGCTGATATGTTTCTATAGTTAAGATTATACTTTATACAAAATGCAAAGTAATTAAATTGCAAATTAATTTCTAATGCATTGTTTTGTTTAATATTATTTATTATAGGTGCTGTTGATGATAATGCAGCCGTTCAAACTTACAAAGACGAAATCACTTACACTGATCCCACATTCTGCAAACGAAATGCACAAAAACTAGTAAGTTCATTTGCATAAGTTGTATGTAATTCTATAGTGATCTGAGATCAGCAGTTCTCAACTGTTTTATATTTTACAGACAACCACAGAGAACACTAACGTGGAGTATGCGCTAGCCTGTATGAGATGAAGCTTCGGTGTGTTCAGTCTCTTCACTGATGAGCGTCTTTGAGTATTTCTGGTTTCAGTTTGTGATCACTTATGTTTACAAGTCGTGGACAGTTTTTGGGATTGCTGAGAAGCCACACAGTCATGCCTCTAAACTTAGCTGTCAATTCTTCAGAAGTACACACATTTAAATACATGATATTGGTATAAAGTTTACACACACACTGGAAGCGCCAGTTTGGGAATCAAAGTAAATCTGCTTTGGCAAGTTCTAAAGTCTGTCCCTCGAGGTCCACTTTTGCTCAAACCTTGAACAAACTCACTTTTCTGTAAATTTCTTGCAATCCTGGAGCTTGTTTGATTTGGAGTTGGAGCTAAACTTTGCTGGAAAGTGGACCTCAAGGAGGTGAAAAGATGAAATTCATAGTTTGCTTACTACCATGCAACAAAACCCAACAACAATACAAGAACTTAAACAGCACAGCCAAAATCTATTTACAATTAAAATGATAATGAATTATTTTTTTATGCAAAGGTAGAATATTAAACACAAAACTTTGTAATTATCAGTGCCTTATACAATTTAGATTGTGGCAAGGAAGCTTTAGAGTATTACACATGAAAATTTTAGTAGTGTCACAGAAAAAGCATTAAACAGAAAAGCATTGATTTTGTGCTGGAAAGTTATAATTTCCTCACCCTCATCTTCCAAATTCATTTAACCAATCATGCTTTTCTGTAAGAGCTTCTCAGTTGTGGAATACACAATAGAAAATTGAACTAAGAAACACTGATTGTTGTCATATTGTTAGCGTTTTTTGTTTAGCCTTTCTGATATTTTTTTAATTCCTCCAAAGGACTGCAGCTGAAAATTAGATGATTGGGTAAACAGTGGCACATTTACAGAAATGGCGATTAACATTTGGCCTTATAAAATAAATAAATGAAAATGTAATAATGACATATTAAATAAATACTTTTTTGCCAACAAATAGGCTATTTATACAGTTTTAATAACTTGCCGAATTGAGAAGCCTATTGTTGTTTTCATTGTTATGGCTCTTTTCAGCCAGCATCACTACAGAAGCTTTGATGTTCTCATATCATTATGTGTCATAAATCGTGGCAGAAGCGTGTTGTGCATTCGTAGGGGTGTGTGGGAGATTCCACTCTGCTTTAATATTGTTTCGGAAATTGTCCCACTATTTGAATGCAGTGTCCCGGTGCTCCCGATAGCCAGTAGGCGATCAACCCAGACCTCTGGACTCTATGCACTCTGTCTTTTCCCCACTAGTGACGCCCATGACAAGAGGACAATAGAAAACAATCAATTTTCATTGATTGACCCGTGGCGAGCACCAGATAGTGAGCTGAGGATGAGCGCAGGGGCTGCTGGGAAACATCGACAGCGGATGGTAAGGGTGTGAGGTTTGGAAAACTTGCACCTTAGACACTGGCGACGGCACTGGAGGGAGCTCTTGGGGAACAGTCTCTAGGGGGCGCCCTTGGGACAGGGACTCAGGACGGCTGGATGGCACCAGCGGGCATTCAGTCAGCTCGGGTCCGGGGGCGCTCCACGGCTTTGTCGCTCTCTCCAGCGATGGCTCCGTGGTCGTGCCAGATTCCGCAACTGCGTCATCCTGTGGGCTCAGGCTGGGGCTCTGCGATGCGGTGAAATGATGGGCTGAGCTCTGGATCGTGAGTGAGGCTGGTGTCAGTGTCCAAAGGGCTGAACAGTCATTGGGGAGTTAAACGACACCAGCATCCACTCGATGTAACTGGCGGGCTCTCTCGAGGACCGTCCCCGGACAGCTTCGCTTGAATGGAGGTGTTTAGTGCACGGAAGTAAGTCCCGCAAAGAAAGCTGTCTGGGTAACGGGAGTCGTTAGAGAGGAGGAAGAAGGTCTCTGTATAGTCCTCGAGAGAGCAATCCCCCTGCTCCAGCAGGAGGATGAGGACAGTCGGGTCAATGAAGTGGTAAACATTTTGGATAAAACACAAAAAGGGAAAACGCGCTGCTAATACTATTGTACGGTCCGATCTTCTGTCACGGTGTGGTTTAGAGAAAAGGAGCACTCAACGAGAATATAAGGTTAACTATTTTAATTATGCACATATACAGAAATACCTCGGGCAGACAGGCAGATAAACTAAACCACATTAATACATCAACGAGATCGGACAAACAGAACTGAAACAACAGGACTTAAATACACAATGTAAATACTTAAACGAGACACAGCTGAACACGATAAGACAACTAAAAGTAGGTCACACAGGGCACAAGACAAAAACAACAACCAAAAGGAGTCCACTTGAGACATCATGAAGCAGTGTTTTTGAGGGCCCATCATTAGCTATTTGCACTATTTTTTATCACTGTGTTTTCGTGCATTTCAAATCTACAAAATAAATTATAGTGAAGAGTGTCAAGTTAAGTCCATTCTGCCATAAGGCTCATGCGACCACGGTGCTAAACATGTACACATCATATGAACAAACATAGGCATATATATTAGTTTAGGTCGTCCTATTTTGGGAAGATATTCATCCTTCATCCATAATTGAAAAGGAATATTTTTGGTTTAATATTTTGGGTTTCGGCCTGCAGTGATGCGATAGTTTCTGCAGTGATGCATATGCAATTATACCATTAGATCCCATGCATGCAAAATAAACTGATTATTGAATAGCTGTCCATTGTAGAGACCACCATGTGTAACAGGGCTATAATATCTCAGTGTTAGTTGAATACAGGAAAATGTCAGCTTCACTTAGAGTTAGCCAAACAACCAGGGGCTAAGAACATATTGCAAGTCCTCAGTGTGATATAAGCATATCGTTAGCACTTTATGACAATGTTTGAAAGCTACATAATTGATAGAATTAGACATACTGTAAATAAATCTCTTCCTCTGTGAAAGGGGAATACACCAGATCATTTAATGAATCCTTCTAGGTACTGTTTCCCTGTAAAAAAAAAAAAAAAAAAACAGATTGAACAGAAATGATGATTGATGTTTATGTCACAGAATATTCTTTGGTTTAACAAATCCTGAACTAGATAAACTACAGTAATGCAGCATCTGATGCTTTAGGATCAAACTTATCAGGGAAAATGTGGTTGTTTCTATTAAATAATAAAACCGCATTGTGACTTCCTGCATGCGATCTGAAACAAAATGTCTAACTAAAATAGAATTACTATATTAAATTCACTTATACATGGGATTTTGTCATTACTAAATAAAATCACACCGCGAATACAGAAAACAAACAACCACAAATTTTCACCTGCAAAGAACAGCAGAACACCAACACATACCCCTCCAGCAAAGAAATACATAAGATAATCTGTAATGGAAAAGACATTATTACTAGGGACTGATGATTATTGGCTTTACTGAGATCTTTGACAATAAAAACATAAAAACAGCTCAAGGGGAAAAGAATTTATGGACTGAATTATACTCACTATGGAAGGGAACACTGAAGCTCTTTTGACTCAAGATGCTGATAATGTAGTTCTGACGGATGCTGCTGCTGTTGGTGATGATCTCTAGATGATAAAGTCCAGAGTCTGTGTTTCTGGTGTTAGTGATGGTCAGAGATCCATTCTGATGATCCAGCTTCAGTCGGTTTCTGAATCTCTCACCAGCATCTTCACACTGACCATCTGTACAGATCCTACTGGGATCACCATTGATTTTTGCTATGAAAGTGTCATTGAAGTACCATATCATCAAATCTTTGGGGTTTTTCATTACACTAGGATCTAGAGTAACAGATTCTCCCTCCTTCACTGTCTTGATCCGTGTTTTATTTGTCTCTGCAGCAGGAACATCTAAAACACAAACCAACAGATGCTGGAGGACATTCAGAAACCCATAACCTCTCTGACATCCGCTTATGATTGTCATAATTTGCATAATCTTGTTTATAATTAAAACCAATTAAACATACAGAATGGGTCCACAAACATCTGGATCACCACTGTACAGGTCAAGAGAATAGACAGCTTTGAAAATTACCCAGTAAATATGTCTTCAAACATTTATGACTCACCGTGGAAAGTGATGCTAAATATAATTTCACTGATGTTTCTGCTGCTGATCATTTGCAGTCGATAAAGTCCAGAGTCTGTGGTTGTGGTGTTCGTGATGGTCAGAGATCCAGTCTGAGGATCCAGCTTCAGTCTGTCTCTGAATCTCTCAGTACCTTCATTACACTGAACATCTGTACAGGTCTTACTGAGATAATCACTAATTTGGGCAATGCGAATGTCATTAAAAAACCATTTAATCTTTTCTTGCTGGTTTGTTTTAACGCCCGTGTGAAGAGTGACTGTGTTTCCCTCCACCACAGACACTGTCTCTCTATCTGTATCAACACCACATACACCTGAAGAAGCAAAGAACAGATAATAATTTGCAGAATATAGAATATATACAAAAAACAGTACATTTTGTTTTTCTGCAAATATCTAAATATTTTCTTGGTAATCAGCTTTTGCTAAATTATGAGAAACTGCATCTCCAGAGGGCTCTACATTTGTCCAAGAAACCAAAATATCTCTATTAATTTTACGTTGTGGCAATACTTACTGCCACACGTACTGTTGGTCTGTCTATGCTGTTCACGCTGGGCAGACAGGAAGTACACAGGAAATATACTATAAGAAGTGTTAGATTTGAACACACTCTCCCCCCTAGACCCTTAAATCTTACACGTGATTTTCTTTTTATCTCCCCCTAGTGTTCTGTAGTATGTATGATCTCTCCATCCTTCTACATGTTAGAAGGGTTCAGTCGGTCATTGGTGTGTGCGCCGCTCCGAGTCGTGGGTGAAAGAGTTTGTTCTACACTTTTGATACTTGTCGAGAAGAAGTGTTTTTCTGTGTCCAAAAGTATTCCTTATATGTTCATAATATCCTTTATCTTATGTAAGTACATATCTTTTTTGCATGGATACAACATACGTCATCTTTTTTTTCATTGGCTAGAGGTGTGTTTCTGTGTGTTTTCTTGCTCCCCGGCCGTTACACCCTTTGAGATCGAGATCTAGACTCTAGAGGTATTCTACGAGAACAGCGGGACCTTAAACAATGTTAATCATTTAACAGGAAGTATAAAGGAAGTATAATAGACCGCTGTCACTGTTTAGGTTGCGACTACTTGGTTATCAAGCCCGGCATTATAATTTTTGTGTCTTTCAATTATTGATTAATATCGAAACTGAAACTAAAATCCGCTTACCTGCACCGCCCAAGTATAATAAAAAAATGCCTTACCGAGCTGTAAAAGCCAGACCCAGTTGAAAATGAAGGGGTTCGCCATATTTACTCTGACAAACGAATGCAGATTCAGTGGAAACAAAAGCATTTTTTGTCCCAATGTCGACTAAAAGCCTCGTTATGTTTGATATCAAGGCTTTGTAGCTTGTATCGAGAATGCAATGTACTACCAGACGGAGCTCGCACTGAGGCTTGCATCTAATATGCATCTTCACGTGATGTGATTGATTCAGGAAATTTAAATCTGGAAAGGTCCCGGAAAATAATGGAAACTGCTATAATAAATTTGTCCTCTATCTCAGTAGCTGCTTTCAAATCTCAGTTATCTTTTGTCAATTTTGAAACAAATCCATCACTTATTGAATCAATCAGTAAATCTTAACAATGACCAAAATGAGTAGATGCAAAGATTGAAATGCAGTACACGTGGTTTATCTAATAATTATAATTGTGCATTTAAAAAACATATTTTACACAAATACTTTGACAAATACAAATACTTTGACTAAATAACCTTTAAACAAGTGAAAGATTACATTTTTGGTTCATTCATTTCTGTCTGTTCATATATTTAAACATTAATATGCTTCTGCTGGTGTTCTGGATATCTCTCAGTTTATATTAAAAGATACATGGACCTCTAAGTGTGTCACTGCACATGTATAAGTGTCACCAAGCCAGCAGAGGGAGCCCTTACCTCCAGATGATCTGTGTTCACTTCCTCTGTGTGTGATTCACTTCTTTCGCTGAAGGTTAAGAGCTTGATATAAAAAAACATGATTAGACTATAAAAGAGCACAACTAAAAGGCTATACCTGTGCATTATCACTCATCAGACAAACAAGCGTGACCCATGTACCGTGCAACTTTATGAACACCGCAACCCACATCCTTCACACCCCCTCCTTAAGCATTCATGCATTATGCCATTTCATGTTTAATCTTACCATAATAATGTGAAATATATCAGTGTCATGGTTTATGTTCATCAGGTCTGATCGTGTCAATAGTTTGCCACCGTTAATAAAAATTACAATAAAAAAAAAATAAACATTTTAGACAATGTCTTACAGTAATAGTTTCCATTAAAGAGTCATAAAAGCTGTTTGTATTACCAGAACAGGAAGAAGCACCTCATCTACTATCTAAACACACAGGCTCTAAAATGCCCATTGTGACCTACTAGTTTTTTGGTGCCCAGAAAGTTCAAAAGAAACCCAACCACAGACTGCTGTCAGTGTATAGATTTCAGTACATGTTTAGGTTTGGTCTCTATTTCACCATGAAACATAGTCCATCCATATTCACACAATATCGCTGTAAATTCAGCTATTCATCTTAAATCAAATTATCAGTATTAAATAATATATGTATATGAAATAGAGTTAGTAACAACATTTAGATACAACTACATATAATAAGGCATTCAGTGTGTGTGTGTGTGTGTGTGTGTGTGTGTGTGTGTGTGAACTAGGAGGGTCTTCAAACTCAACAGAGGAAAGTTTTCTCATCAGACCAGAAGTCTTTTTAACGAATCTGACTTTTCGCTGAACAACTGCACAGATGTTTGTTTTGTTCTGTTTGTGCTGGTGGCGTCTGATCGGTAAGTCGTAAGCATTTTTATGGTTTTATGGCATTTATCTGTTTTAAATCTTGATTTCACAGATAACAAAGGCATTTTTTTTTCTTTTAATATGTCTGCATGAAGAACTATAAAAGTCATGGAAATTTAAAATGGAAAATCATTACAATATGATTTCATGTTTTGTAAACCAACAAGAGTCTTGATTTGAAACTCTTTTCCGTTTATCAGCCGGTGAGTCCGTGTCGGTAACAGAGGGCGATTCTGTTACTCTACACACTGGTGTTACTGAAATACATGAAGATGAAGATATACTATGGCATTTTGGAGCTGAAAACATCCTCATAGTTGAAAGCAATGAAGAGGCTATAAACAGGCTATGAAGAGGCCTGATGGGAGATTCAGAGACAGACTGAAGCTGGACAATCTGACCATCACCAACAACAAAACTCAACACGCTGGACTTTATCAACTATATATATAAGTGTCAAAAACCTTCAGTGTTTTTGTCTATGGTGAGTAGAGAACATGTTTTATCATAAGAACATTTTGACGTACAGAGCTTTGGGTCCCCAGGAATAACGCTGCGTTCGGGCAGGTCACGACTTTAAAACACGACTCACAACTTCGTGGTGTTACAGATTAGTCATGCCAAACTGGCCGAGCACAAGGAATTGTGCTCGATAGATGTAAACAAACCAGTGTGTTGGACAGGATGGGGCTTGTGCTCATTTAGTCATTTCTATCACCAAAGGTTCTTTCCTTTCTTATTTAAAGGTGAAAGTTACAGGTTTGACTGTCGTTTCAGTGCACTTTCACGGGTAGAAGGTTGGAAAAATACGGGTTGCCCTGAACACAGCATACGTTTAAAAAACACTGACCTAGACCGCCCACAGGTACCTTTAATGAAGCAAAGTTCTTTCAGTCATTTGTTCTTAAAGTCATTTCTTTAAAAAGGCATGCACACACACACCCATATATATACACACACAGACACAGCGACTTTATCAGATATATATATATATATATATATATATATATATATATATATATAAACAAACATACATACATACATACATATACACACATTTGTATGTTTTTATTTGATAAGGTTTTTTCATTACAATATTTTTTTTTGTTTATTTTCATTAAAAATACAAATTGAAAGCTTACAATATAAAAAATATAATAATTAAAACAGAAAAGTCCAAGCTATAAAAGATACTTGAGGCAATATGGTGTGTGCATTTATAATTTAAAATTAATGTTATTCAATATTTATTAATGATTAAATACGTATTCAATAAATCTTTACTGTTTATACTTATCTTCCAAAACCAAGTAGACCTCCCTTCTCAGAATTCTGTGCAAAAATTAAATATAAAAAAATTATAACTAAACTGAAATAATAACTATAATAACTAAATTGCAGGTCATAATTTATCACATTTCATCAACAATTCAAGTTTAAATATTAATAGTTTAAATTTAAATATTAGTTTAAATATTAATTAATACTATAGTTACTAACTCTATGAAGATGACAACATTTTGACCAACATAAAATAAAAAAGCCATAAAAATAACCTTTAAAAATGTATACTTTTTTTTAAAGCTTAACACCAGTGTAACTACATTCAACACTGTCCATTTACAAATAAAAGAAAAAATTGAAAAATACTGAAAAAAAAAAGTTTAAAACGAATCAGTTAATTTGAAACGGTTAATGCTTGTTAACTAGTTTGATACTTTAGTAGCTGGTGGGCAAATAAAAAGCTATGCCTCTCATATTTAATTACATGCTTTCTTGATGAAATATTTAAAAAGTCATACACATTTGAAACATATGTAACTGTCTTTTACAGTAACCGCAAAAATACGGTATCCAGTGCCTTTCACTCCCTGGGGTCGACCTGCCATTCACATTTGATTTTCGATATGGGACAGCTCCTTAGCAGACTGTTATTGGCTGTCATTTATGGTGAACGTTACACAAGTCACCTGTTTAAAAGATATTAACGAGATTGAAGTTTCGGTTACACAATACAAAAAGTACAGGAGACCTGGATTAGTAAAAATTCAGAAATCGTCTCATCTGTGAAGATATGCTTCAGTGGTGACACGTAAACCTGACCGGTGTAATGGCAGCTAACTAAGCTAAAACCTTAAAAAAAAAGTAACATTTGTAACCTAAAAATAAGTTACAATCAATGGAAATGGAAAAAAATAAAAAAATATTTTTTACAAAAAAAATGTAACTTTAGTTAGTTGCCGAGGAGATTTTTCTTGTCACTAATATGAAGATCTGCTCCTGATGTTACACTGAAGAAGTAGCAGAGCACCGAGAATCTGTTGTAAATTCAGAGTATCTCACCTGATCACGCCGTGTCCTGATTCCTGATCAAATTAAACACACATTACTTTAGTTAACTACAATAAAAACACAACGTTTCACATCTTTTAAGATTATTTTTACACAAGAAAATCGCATATTTCTATCTTGTTAAATTATCTGCATATAATACTCACTATATTGCCCTCTTTGATGACACTTGTGATAATAAACAGCACCAAAAACGGCGGCGGCAAACAACAGGACACCAGCAACAATTCCTCCTACTTCAGCTGAAGAGAGACCTGAAAAACATCTGAATCTTATAATCCAATCAGTACTCAACAATATCCGTCTACTTTGGTCATCAGTTGTATGATACTGATTTAACTTAATGGTGGCACCTGGTAAGGAAAGTTTTTAGAAAGGTTAAAACAGCACTGAGCTGAGAAAAAAAATATCAAATGTTATGCATTTTTTACGTAGATGACATTAGACATGGGAACAGCATGCAACTGACATACAGTGTAACAACGTCTCCTTTACATAGGTAACTCTCATTTTTCTGATGGAGGGAATGGAGACGTCATGTCGGGATGACAGACTGGGGTCTTGCTTAGAGCCCTGATTATCTCTAAGAGAAAACGCCAATGAAATTTGGCAGGTGGTTAACTAATCCTGAGCTCCACCTCTCCACTCGGGTATAAATAGGCGACAGATGTATCAGATTTGGTGAGGAGCTGAAATCCGAGTCCCAGCTCTCAGCGATGGTTCAAGGTTGTGGCAAGGGGATATAACATCTCCAAAGGTCATAACACTAACATCGCCCCAGAGCAATTCGCTGACTTTGCTGCCTGCAGGTTCTACACCTGATTGAAGACCGGCCACCTACTGCATACTTTCAAGGTGGAGGGTGAAAACCTAAGCTCAAACCTTTCTTGCAGGAAGGAGAGCACTACTCCAAGCATGGCTAGAAGCTCTGAATTTGACTTCAGAAGCCGCAGTACTCCTCCTCGGCTGACGATAGCCCATCCCACCATGCAGCAGTGGACATCTGATCCGATGCACCAAATGAAAAGAGAGGTCTTTGAGATGGCCCTCCTGAATCACTTGGCAACCGGATGAGACAGGGGCGGCGGGAGGAGCGTACCCTCAGATCCCCCAATGTGTCAGCCAATGATCCTGAAAAATGAAAATGAAAAACCAAGTTGGGTGACAACAGAAGATGCCGGTCCATCCCGAAGGATAGAAAGGGGGATTGCAGCACTGTCAGGGGCATGGGTTGTGTTGCCACCCAAGAGGGCATAGCCAAAACGGCATTGTACAGAAATTGCTCTTTTAGGTGAGACACCCAGGGGAATCGTTGGAACGCAGGGATGCCACTGATCGTGTCTTCAACGCCATCCAGAACAGCTTCTGTTTCAGCTTCTCTTCTTTGTAGTAGCACTTCAAAGCTTGGCTCCGAAGCAAAATCTGATGAGTGGTTATACCTGTCACCTTTATACCCGTTTGAGAGGAAAATATCACTGGTGTTTCTCTTTATCAGAGCTAATCAGGGCTCCAAGCAATACCCCGGTCTGTCATCACAACATAACTCCTAGTGACAGACAGACTCTGACCTGCATGCTAAGATCAGAGAGACCTAAATTATTTTAACATTAAAACTTTCAAACAGGCCACAATGAAAACAATACTATCAACAAAATTTTGTAATGGTAAGAGGTCTGTCTGAATCTCAACATTGTCTGTCATTGTTCATCTGTACAGACATACCAGGGATTTCAGCAATGACACTGCTGTTAAAATACCACATTATGACTTTTCCAGAATGTACAATATACCAGATTCTACGTCCTTCACTGATGTTCCCTTAATTTCACCTCGTTCTGCAGCAGGAGCACCTGAAATACAAACCAGCACCTGCTGAAACATCTTTCTGGTGAGACTCTACATCAACATTAACAGATCTGCTGACGATGATACAAGAAATACAAGTGAAAAATAACTTTACACTGTCTTTCTTTCTTGACTTTGTCTAAAAAATTATATATATATATATATATATATATATATATATATATATATATATATTATACTTGCAAAACACAAATTTAGTAGAACTAATAATTATTAAAGAATGCATTTAAACATAAGATTAAAAAAATGTTACTGCTATAATAAACAAAATGATGTGATTTAACAGATATAACCTGGCTTTAAACATTCATTAAGTGACTCACCCTGAACTGTAACGTTGAAGGTCTTTTCACGGTGTCTACCAACGCTGATGAACTCTAGAAAATAAAGTCCAGAGTCTGTGGTTCTGGTGTTCGTGATGGTCAGAGATCCAGTCTGAGGATCCAGCTCCAGTCTGTCTCTGAATCTCTCGGTGCCTTTATTACACTGAACATCTGTACATCTCACATCTGTACTGATTTCAGCGATTCTAGTGTCATTAACAAACCATTTAATGGTTTCATGCTGGTCTGCTGTAACATCAGTGGGTAGTGTGACTGAATCCCCCTCCTTCACCGACACTTCATCTACACCGACAACATAAACATCTGAAGAAGAAATGAAGAGTGAATTATAATTCAGATTGTGATAGTGGGCCAAGAAGCACAAATGTTTGCTTTAGAGATGCAGGTGTTAGTCTGCACCAGATCTGTCTTTGTGATCTGAACTTTACATTTCTTTCACTACTACACTCAGATAAGAAATCAAATCCAAAATCAGTGACGTGTGAACTGAATGTGGTGACACAACAGTCTGTTACAGTGAAGCTATTAACTATTTATCATGATAAACAAAATCACGTCGCGATCGCGAGACACTGATCCGGAAAAGTCGAAACTTTAAATATTTGTGTAATAGTGACTTCCAAAACATGTCTTACCAATAAGCGCGACCAAAACAGACCAAAACTTCCACAAAACGACAGACTTCATGTTCAACTCTTCTAGTCAGAGGAAAATGGAAATTAATCAAGCGAACAAACAAATCCAATCAAACCGAAAGTAAAGGCGATTTCTTGTAGCGCGTGTACCGTGTTGACGACAGAGGGTCAGCAGGTGGCACTGCTTTACAAACAAGAAAACAACTGAATTAGAAACGTGTACATAACATTCCAGCATAACCCCAGCTGAGCTGAGTCTTAAATTATAGTCTATACACAGCACACTTACGCTATAAACGAATGCA
Organism: Puntigrus tetrazona; assembly: GCF_018831695.1. Classification (NCBI taxonomy): domain Eukaryota; kingdom Metazoa; phylum Chordata; class Actinopteri; order Cypriniformes; family Cyprinidae; genus Puntigrus; species Puntigrus tetrazona. The sequence continues at coordinate 4,712,289 of NC_056720.1, forward strand.
TTTTTAGAGGAGCATTCTCAAATACGCTGACATTTTGTTACAGTATCAGCATTTTGCACTGTTCATTGGTGTGTTATACGTTTATCGTTAAGAGGTGTTCAGCTGTCGATCTCTATTATTTATTAATAAAGTTTAATAATTGTTAACAATGGGTACAAGTGCATTGTTTTTTTTGAGAGGATCTGAGGTTCGGAACAGGAAGAAGCATCTGCAAACTAAAAACAAAAGATGTTTGGCAATAGATCGAATCACACTTTAAGACCAAAGTAGATTTCTGTTTAACATTTTGTAAAACTTTAGTACAACAGACAAAGAGAGCAGTTACAAACACACACACACACGATTTATTTAGAATTTGACATTGTGTAATTAAATTTTTCAATATATTATGTATATTGAATGTTAAAACTGAAGAATGTTGTCCACTATTAAAACTAGTTAAAGCCTCAATAAGTGCCAGAAGATAAACTATAATTTACATACCATGCAGAAAGAGTGCATGCTTCTGACAAATAGGAACATCAAGCTCTACAGTAGGAGGATACATATCACAAGAACAGACCGAGAGTCTTTAGATACCACTAAACAACCGAAGGAAATGGTTCACGCTTATGTTTTGTTCTGTTTGTGCTGGCGGTGTTTAACTGGTAAGGAATAAAATCCTCTTTATCATTTTGGAGAAATAAAGCTGTTGCTGAATACTTCTGGGTTACATCAAATCTAAAAAAAGTCTTCATTTGTTTCTGCGTGTTCCTCAGGTGTGTTCGGTGAGTCGCTGTCGGTGACCGAGGGAGATTCCGTCACTTTACACACCGACGCTTCTCAGATACATCAAGATGAAGACATACTGTGGAAATTTGGAGCTCAAAAGTCTCTTATAGCTCAAATCAAGAGAGAAAAACAAATCTTCCCCGATGTTAGATTCAGAGAAGGAGTGAAGCTGGATCATCAGACCGGATCTCTGACCATCACGAGCGTCTCAACTAAACACACTGGACCCTACGAAGTAAAGATTAGTGGAGAAAAACGCTCAATAAAGAAATTCAGAGTTTCTGTCTATGGTGAGTCAAAAGCTAATTCGTTCTTGTTTCATTGACGCAATACATTAAGAAATCTACATGCCAATATCTGGCCATTTAAAAGATTAAATATGACTTGGATTTGATTTAAAAAACAACTGTGGTGTGTCTAACTCTCCCCACCAACGAGTGATTGGATAATGATCACAGTTATCAAATATCCGGCTCAGTGTTGTAGGTGATAAAACACATGTCTTTTAGTCTTTTTTAATGCGATCAACCCTTTTGTAGTTTAAATAGCAGAAAATCTGTATTTATTTGCACTTGATATTTTCACTTACTGTATATGGCATGTCATTTCTTAATGCTATTTACACATTCTAAGCCTACCTGCGTGACGTCATGTTTCTTGACGACTCTCTTACCGCCTGCTTTACCGCCAGTGTACTTGTGCTGCTACTGGAGCGAAATTTAAAAATAACATTAGAAAAATGTATATACACGTTTAAATCTCTACTAATTACTCATTTAACTTGCCTTTTTCTGTCCCATGGTTTCTGCTAGTGCCTCAAGCGCGACCAATCATTTTGAACATAGACATAGTGAATCGTTTAAATAAAAAAAGTTGAGTTTGTGGCACTTAAAGTGTACATCAAAACATTAAATGGGACTGTTTTTATTATTATTATTATTATTTTCCCACACTGCCAATATACATTCATGTCCAAACACCATGTAAAAATATTTAATAATTTTATAGTTTGCAATGATGGATGCACTGACAGTCAAAACACAACGAGAACAAAAAATGGTGACTAGAATTAACCATATTTTTGGTTTATTTTCATGTTTTCCAGCTCGTCTGCCCACTCCCAACATTACCAGAGATTCTTCACTGAATAGTTTATCATCATCACCATCATCGAATTGTTCGTTGTTGTGTTCGGCGGAGAACGTGGGCCACGTGACTCTCTCCTGGTACAAAGGAAACAGTTTATTGTCCAGCATCAGTGTGTCTGATCTCAGCATCAGTCTCTCTCTACCTCTGGAGGTGGAACATCAGGATAAAAACACCTACAGCTGTGTGATCAACAACCCCATCAGAAAGCAGACCACACACCTCAATGTCACTCAGATCTGTCAAATTCACTCAGGTACGATAAAAGTGATAGCACTTATCATTTATTAAGCTAATCGCTGCTAATCGCTAAAATTTGAAGCAAAATAAAGTGCATGCCTCTATCATAAAAGTTGGGTTAAAAAAGGTCAGAATCAAATCAATGCGTTTACGCAAGAAAATCACCCATATTTGAAACTTTATTAAAAAAAAGTGGATGATAAAGTAGGATGTGGGTTTAGCGTAAACTCACGCTAGTCTGGTGAGAACCAATTTTGTCTCCACTCGGCTTGTATTAAAAATCATCCAACATTTTTATTTACAAATCCTTCTTTTGTACTTCTAATTCGTGACCGGTGTTTTGCTCTGGTTTTTCCCACGTCACGTCTACGCTTGTCATTTCTTATCATCCCAACGCCTACACCCTACGCCTACATCCTGCGCCTTCCACTGAAACACCATTTTCTTGTAAATGTGTGTATTTGTTTGGAAGATAAATGGCTTGAGGTTGAGTTCTGCATTACTAGCCCGGAATTTTTTTTTTTTTTTATCTTGTTTCCAGTCAGTTTTTGGAGTGTAAATTATTGGGTAATTTCAGTCAAAGTTAGTTCCCTTTCCCGGTAAGATCTTAGTATTGAGGTCAGACTCATTTTGTCGGTTACAGATCAGAGCCAGCTCTTGTTTTACGTTCTGCTGATTTCCGCTGCTGCTGGGTCTCTGTTGATTATGGCTACAGTTGCGATGTGCTGCAGGAAATAAAAAAAACGGTCAGAGGTTTAATTATTACAATTACTAAATACAAACAATAACATCATTGTTTTAACATTTCTGTGTATTATTGTTAACACAGTTGACACCCAGGAAGAAAACAGAATGGCATTGTGTAAACCAACAAGAAAAACGGTAAGATCATTACTGACCGTTTTGCAGTTACTGTGAATGAACTTAGCAGCTTCAGATGGTTAGTGAACAGATGTGGGTGACCTGTGGGGAGCAGACCAAAAGATGCACATTCACCCGTTCAAGTGATCACTGAGCAGGAAGCCAACGTTGTGTATTAGTGATGCTACACCTACAGTAACACTGATTTATTGGCATCAAAGAAAAACCTCAGACTAAAATAATCTGTTTGACGTTTAGCTCCAAGCCAAATGAAATGTACTTCAACCAAGATCTTCAGACACAGAAACCTCTGGTAAAATTTGTTGAGGCTGGTAGGAGTTAAACTCTCCAAGATACTGGCACTTCACGAACAGGATCAGACCCATGAAGTGCAGTTAAAGAAGAAGAAAACGATAGATTCACCTTTGAAAGACAAAAAGATAGATACATGCATACATTTTTGCTGCAAATGTGAAGACATAGACATTTAGAAACCTTAGAAACCTCAAATTAATTTTGCAGTCATGTTCAGCAGGTTCTTTAATGTGTTTGTTCTTCCTTGCAGAACTCAAAGATGGATATTGTCCATCAAAATTACCCCCAAAACACGAGTTCCAGATGAAACTACTGGAACTTAAACTGGATCCCTCACGCGCATTTTAGTTTTGTTCACATTTATTCCCTCCCAGGTGACCATTTGTATCACAAAAATGTGTTATATTTGTTTTTCATATTGAAATGTGCATAACTGTCTATATTAAATGTTGACCACACACTTTGTCGCTATTTGTTCGCGATTTACTACTTTTGTTTTATTCTTTGTAGGAAATTTACCAGAATATCGAGTCGCACAGAGGTTACAAAAATAACACATTCTCAAAATTCTTAAAATAGCTCTATACTTTTACCAATATATTTGACTCATATATACAATTTGTATATTATCATACAATCGTCAGTATTTGCTTAATTTGGGTCCCATGCAGTGCAGCCCGAATGAAGCATGGACAAGGAGTTCCATCCGAGACTACGTCATGAAGACCAACGATTGAAAAAAAAAAATCTCTGAAAATTGTACAAACCCGGAAGTAAGACTTTTGGCACATAAATACTCGTGTCCAAATAGTTTTTTGGAACTTTGCCCATGCACAGCATGGAAATGTAACACTTTAACAATGTAAATAACAAGGACTTCACTATCTCTCTACTTAACAGCACATGTTGTGTTACAGAGAGAGACAGTCCCAGATGAAAGTCTTGATGGTTTTAGACTTTTAGACAATGTTTTAAGACTTGCGATAACATTCTTCTCAGTTTGAAGAGTGATGATGAAAGATGTCCTGACTTTGATGATTGGTAGTTTCTTCGCACACAGAAAGTGAAAAGAGCTGAGGGATCTGCTGAGATCTCAGGATCTTTGGTTGAATGGAAAGTCACTACCTCATCTTCTCAGTGTCTCAAAGAAATACAGACTTTCGCAGCGCTGAGGCCCACTGGAAGCGGAAGATGAGAGGCTGATGAGAGACCAGTGTCCAGATAAAAAGCTCAGCGGGTCAATGAAGTGATGCCTTCAACAAAAATACAAACAGTGCAAATGATTCGCAAACTTCACACAAAACGAGTGACAAACATACCGAGTGCAACAGAAGAAAATTGTGCAAATGATTTTTATGAACTAACAATCCTCTGACTACACTCAGAAGTGCTCTTCCGCCATACGTTACAGGTATTATCTTTTATCTGCATCGAAAATGGCCACGTTTTATTTTTGTGTCACCTGTAGCGGTCTTTAAATAGGGAAAACATGGAAGTGTTTGGTTGCTTCTACATTCATGCCTGATTGGAACCAAAGGAATCAACGGAGCTAAGTTAGGCTGATTAAGTGCATGCACTGAGACGGGACAGGCATGTATCAACTTGTGGTGAGGGAAGAACATAGTGAAATATGGAAAAACGATGGTGTTTTCCTTTAAAAAAATGTATTAAAAAAAACTTTAATTTTAGTTAGTTGCCGAGGAAATTTTTCTTGTCACTAATATGAAGATCTGCTCCTGATGTTACACTGAAAAAGTAGCAGAGCACCGAGAATCTGTTGTAAATTCAGAGTATCTCACCTGATCACGTCTTGATTCCTGATCCTGTAAACAAATTAAACACACATTACTTTAGTTAACTACAATAAAAACACAAAGTTTCGCATCTTTTAAGATTATTTTTACACAAAGAATCACGTATTTAATACTCACTATATTGCCCTCTTTGATGACACTTGTGATAATAAACAACACCAAAAACGGCGGCGGCAAATAACAGGACACCAGCAACAATTCCTCCTACTTCAGCTGAAGACAGACCTGAAAAACATCTGAATCTTATAATCCAATCAGTACTCAACAATATCCGTCTACTTTGGTCATCAGTTGTATGATACCGATTTAACTTAATGGTGGCACCTGGTAAGGACTGTTTTATTAGGTTAAAACAGCACTGAGCTGAGAAAGAAAATGTCAAATGTTATGCATTTTTTTATGTAGATTAGACATGGGAACAGCATGCGACTGACATACAGTATAAGATCTGTGACTCTGACCTGCATGTTAAGATCAGAGAGACCTATTAAAATGCCATGCTATCACTATACCAGTATGTACTATATTCACTATACCAGATTGTTCCTTCTTCACTGATGTTCCCTTAATTTCATCTCGTTCGGAGGCAGGAACACCTGAAACACAAATCAACAGCTCCTGAAAAGTCTTTCTGGAAAGTATAGATGGTATAGATAAAGTATAGATTATTAAGTATAGATGCATTTGAACATAAGAAAAAAGATGAGGTATTAAATGATAAGAAACTGTCATATGATAAACAACAAAAAATATTTTAAATGATTCTGTTCTGTTCAATGATGCAGGTCAAGAGAAAAATGTCAACGCAATAATAAACAAAATGATGTGATTTAACAGATATAACCTGGCTTTAAACATTCATTAAGTGACTCACCCTGAACTGTAACGTTGAAGGTCTTTTCACGGTGTCTGCCAACGCTGATGAACTCTAGAAGATAAAGTCCAGAGTCTGTGGTTCTGGTGTTCGTGATGGTCAGAGATCCAGTCTGAGGATCCAGCTCCAGTCTGTCTCTGAATCTCTCGGTGCCTTTATTACACTGAACATCTGTACATCTCACATCTGTACTGATTTCAGCGATTCTAGTGTCATTAACAAACCATTTAATGGTTTCATGCTGGTCTGCTGTAACATCAGTGGGTAGTGTGACTGAATCTCCCTCCTTCACCGACACTTCATCTACACCGACAACATAAAAACCTGAAGAAGAAATGAAGAGTGAATTATAATTCAGATTGTGATAGTGGGCCAAGAAGAGCCGTGCTTGTGTTTGCTTTAGAGATGCCAAAGCCACAAATTTACTATTGCCATCAAATCATAAAATGTAAAAATTTTCCATTAATAAAACTATGGTAAAATTCCATAATTGGCAATTAGATGAGACATGGGAGAAAACAGGTCCACCAAAAATACAAATATTTTCAATGTTAAATGTTATGAAGGATCAATAATAGAATGTATTTAACACAATTACGCCCTTCAAAATGAATGACATTTTTAACCCAGGCTCATTTTAAGATGTTTTAAGGCCCATAAATAGATTAATAATATAGGTTTAAAAACAAGTCAGTGGGCAGAAGTAGCATAGATGTTTTTTCAGTATAACAGATTCTTAAACATGAGAATCAGATTAAATGCTGCAATGAATGATCCACGCTACGAACCGGAGATGAGAAGATCTGTTATCTTCTGTCACCAAAGCAGAATTAATAAGGTAATTATTTTACAGCTTCTTTTACTGAAAAACAAGGACCTCGGGGGCCACTAGGGTGTGTAGGGCCCTGGTTTATGTGACAATAATGTCCAAAAATAACATAAGGATGTTAAAATCTCTGTTAAAAGCACTTTGCGTGGAAATTAGCCTTTATGTTTTGTCAGGAATGACTGATGCACATATGTAAGAAGTTAACATCTGCACATTATATACACATTACACAGGTTTATTGTAGCAAAAGTGTGAGCAAATCTGTGATTTGCACATTTAAGGCTGATGATACACTGGGCACATTTTAATTGAGAATGGGTAACAAATATACCCAATATTGCTTAAAAATGTATCCACTTTAAAACTACGTAACATGCAGCATCAGTTTAAGAGGAAGCAAACTGATGCCCGCTGAGCCTAAAATGACAACAACAAAAAAACATGTCTTACCAACAAGCACGACGAAAACAGAGAAATTCCACAAAACATTCATTTTCCTCAAACCGCGTCTGGGGGGAAAAAGGTCAATGAATTAAACGAAAGCAAAAGCAAGTCAAAGAGTGCCGCGCTTCCGCGTATGACGTCAAGCGCGCGACAGCGATTCGAAAATCGGCGATTTATAGTAAAGAATAATTTAATAAACTTACATTGATTTACGCACATATAAAGAAATGGCTGAGCAAGGGATTACTCAAAGTGAAAGTAAATGGCTAGAAGACTTTCTTCTTCATCTTTTTCCGGCGGATGTAGACGCGTACTGCCTTCTACAGGAGAACATTTGAACTAAATCCTTAGACTGTGTGCGGTGCTGTATTATGCAGGAACTGATTGTTTCATAGATCTCAAGCTTATCACTGTGTCCAAACAAAGAAGTATCAGAAAACACGTCAACTTCAACTTCTAACAATTTATTAAAAAGGTGATACATTTTCATTCTTCATAACACTTCCTACATTCTATTTCCATATTCATGTTTATGTATTCATATACAGTTTAACTAGTCCCTACAAGATGGTCTAGTACAGATTTGTTTTTTTTTATATAGCTCAAACTAATGTCATAAAGTACTTCAACCGCGAATATATAGATAAACAGGGAATTTAGAATTTATATAGTGAATTATATTTGATATTGGCATTTATTTAACTATTTAGGGCAGATAAGGTGAATAGTGTCAATATTAGGACGCAGAGCTACTGTCTACAAAAACGCTCTTATCCGTTTGTTGTGTTGTTGATTGCTGATGCTGAAAGCAGGTGGCGCTGTTTCACCAGCCAGAGCCTACCAAAATTCAATATGCAAGTGCCAAGGTGTCTTAAGGACTTTCAACACAAAATAAAGCACCAATATACCACAAAGATGTCAAAATCAGTGTTATGGGCAAACCATAGCCTAAAGGAGTACGAATGGAGCGAGGAAAGTGAATGTGGGAAAAAATTAAAATAAAAAAATAAGGTGTGTATTTGGATAGAGTTCGTATCATAAACATTAGATCATCATTTTATTATCAATGATTTGAAAATAACTGAATTCCTCCTTATGCTCGTCTCCTTGAAATACTGACATAACTTTATAAAAAAACCCAAAAAAAACAGATGAGTCATGCCTTAAATGGTGCCGACGCATTTTTAGAGGAGCGTTTGACAAAGTGAAAAAAAGACAGCCGACGTTCAAAGCCAGGTTACTGATCATTCGTGATGGAAACAAACGTATTGTTCTGTGAGGGAATCGACCGCGAGGGTCATATGGTTGCAGAACAGGAAGCTCTTCGCCTGCAAAAACGTATGCGAGATGTTTGTCCACAGATCAAGTCACACTTCAGACCACAGCTGGTTTTTGCTTGCCTCTGTGGAGCTGTTTGTCACACCTCATTACAACAGACAATGAGAGAGGACTCTTTTTTTTTAACCATATGCAGCAATTAAGTCGTAACACGAAACAAGACAAAACCAAACGAACAAAAAAAGTAAAAAATTTGACATTGGCTAATTTCCTTTTCCTATTCACAGCACTTTTAATTGTCAGTAAACGTCACTTAAATTGTGCATTTGATACTTTTTTCCGCTTTTAAAACCAATTAAAATGTGAATAAGTGCATTCCAGAAGATCATTTAGAACTATAAACCGTGAACAAAGAGTGCGTGACGCACAAGGGGCTCTATTGTGGGAGGATTCACACCACAAGAAGAGACGGAGAGTCTTCACCAAACAACCGAAGGAAATGGTTCGCGCTTATGTTTTGTTCTGTTTGTGCTGGCGGTGTTTAACTGGTAAGTTATAAAACCATGTTTATCGTTTCGGAGAAATAAAGCTGTTGCTATTGTTTAAATTAGAATATTTATCTTCTCGGATAAATCAAATCATTACAATCACAAGCTAGATCTGATTTCTGGCTCTGTAAACTAAAAAAAGTCTTCATTTGTTTCTGCGTGTTCCTCAGGTGTGTTCGGTGAGTCGCTGTCGGTGACCGAGGGAGATTCCGTCACTTTACACACCGACGCTTCTCAGATACATCAAGATGAAGACATACTGTGGAAATTTGGAGCTCAAAAGTCAGTCATAGCTCAGATCAAGAGAGAGGAAGAAATCTTCCCCGATGTGAGATTCAGAGAAGGAGTGAAGCTGGATCATCAGACCGGATCTCTGACCATCACGAGCGTCTCAACTAAACACACTGGACCCTACGAAGTAAAGATTAGTGGAGAAAAACGCTCAACAAAAGTATTCAGCGTTTCTGTCTATGGTGAGTCAAAAGCTAATTCTTGTTTCATTAACGCAATACATTAAGAAACTTACATGTTAATATCTGGCCATTTAAAAGATTAAATATGACTTAGATTGGATTTAAAAAACAATTGTGGTGTGTCTAACTCTCCCTAACAACGAGTGATTGGATAATGATCACAGTTATCAAATATCCGGCTCAGTGGTGTAGGTGATAAAACACATGTCTTTTAGTCTTTTTTAATGCGATCAACCCTTTTGTCAAACTTTTTCCATTTATATAAAATCTCATGATATCAGAAAGGCATTTATTTTCATGAAAAATGAAGGAAATGTTAAAAAGGTTGCAAATAAATTATTGAGTGAGATTCGGTGTATGGAGGGCTTCATTGTCTCTATATGGTGACAACCGTTTCAATAATTTCAATTTCGTTTTAAAATCTATTAAAGTACTGAGGTCCAGATAACCGCCACTAGTTACAATAAGTAGCATAAAAAGCAAAACATCCAAATCCAATCTGTAGCTATTTGCACTTAGAGTAAATAGTATGTATTGCTAAAAACAAACGATATTTTCACTTTTTGGCATCTAATTGCTAAGTGTCCTTCACACATTATAAACCTACCTATATAACGTCATTTAATGACAACAGTCACATTTTTACAAATGGAGTATTTTTTTCCTCTGGTAATCATTATAATGTAAAAGATACTTATGCTAACCTGAGCATAACTTGTCCCGAAGCTCTAAAATGTCTTTAAAAATAGCACCTAATATGCCCCTTTTTTTTTTTCTTACCAGATGTAGTATTGGTCTAGGGGTTTCCCAGAATGTCTGTGACGTTTTAGGCCAAAATACCCAATAACATATGCATACAAATATGGTTAAAACGCCAAGCACTACAAGTCTGGGGTGATGAAGAAGTTATGTAAAAGTGGGTTTGGCGTAATAGGTGTCCTTTAGTCATTAACATATTAAAATGTTTAATAATTTTGTAGCTTGCAAATGATGGAAACACTGACAGTCGGTACTGTCAGAACATAAAAGAGAGAAAATAAAACTGGTGACTAGATTTACCCATATTTGTGGTTTATTTTCATGTTTTCCAGCTCGTCTGCCCACTCCCAACATTACCAGAGATTCTTCACCGAATAGTTTATCGTCATCACCATCGTCATCTTGTTCGTTGTTGTGTTTGGCGGTGAACGTGGGTCATGTGACTCTCTCCTGGTACAAAGGAAACAGTTTATTGTCCAGCATCAGTGTGTCTGATCTCAGCATCAGTCTCTCTCTACCTCTGGAGGTGGAATATCAGGATAAAAACACCTACAGCTGTGTGATCAACAACCCCATCAGAAACCAGACCAGACACCTCAATGTCACTCAGATCTGTCAAATTCACTCAGGTACGATACTGGTGTATAGTACCATTATAGTATCATTTATTAAACTAATCTCTGCTTTTGACATAAAATATGAAGCAAAATAAAGTGCATGCATCTATCATAAAAATGGCTCAGTGGGGTTTAAAAAAAGGTCAGAATCAAATCAATGTGTTTGTGTAAGAAAATCACCCGTATTTGAAACTTCAAGATTCAAGTGGATGATACAGTAGGATGTGGGTTCAGCGTAAACTCGTGGAGGTCAGTTAAACGGACTCATTTTATCTGTTACAGATCGGAGCCTACCCTTGTTTTACGTTCTGCTGATTCCGCTGCTGCTGGATCTCTGTTGATTGCGGCTACAGTTGTGACGTGCTGCTTCTGCAAGACATGCGGAAAAACGAGTCAGAGATTCGATTATTGAAATGATTTAGTAGGTCTACCAAGTATCGTTGTTTTAACATTTCTGCGTATTATTGTTAATACAGTTGACACCCAGGAGGAAGGCAGAATGGATGCAGCATTGTGTAAACCAACAAGAAAAACGGTAAGATCATTACCGGCTGTATTGCAGTTACTGTGATTGAAGTTTGCAGCATGAGATGGTCAGTGAACACCGAATCTGTCCAAATTCATCCATTCAAGTGATGAGCAGACTTTACAAAGTACTGACGCCACACAGATTTATTGGCTAGGACGAACTATCAGTCTAGAAATGGTATCCTATTAATGAGACCTAATTAAACCCTAAACCCGTCCAGCTCTTCTGTCTTTATTCCAGAGCTGAGTCCAGCATTCAAGTCCATCCTAGTCCACTGTCAAGGACTTTTAAAGGGTTAAAGACGTAAAGCTGTTTTTTTGGATGGATTATATGAAACGAATTAACTGTGATATGAGCTAATCTGTTCTGTGGTAGCAGGTCCTGGTGGAGTTTAGCTCCAGTCCTAACTAAATGCACTTGAACCAGAAAGATCTCACTAGACACTTCTAGCGTGTTGAGGCTGGTGGGAGCTCAACTCTGCAGGAGCAGTCTGGACACAGTCTAGCACGTTTAGATGTCTGTATTTCAAGTAATTTCCTGTCACATTGTTTCTTGATTGTGTCTCTGTTTCTTTGCAGAAATCAAAGACGGATACGGTGTATGAAAATGTCCCCAAAAGACGATGATCAATTAGCCCACCATATCTACTGGAACTGATATTAGAGTTCACTGGAAAATACCTCACACACATCTTTCGGTTTTATTCCCCTTTTTTTATTATGCATTAGTATTATTTAAAATTTGTATCACATACACACAAACTATGTACAAAACTGTCAACATCACTTGTTAAATCTGCCCTTTGTCTCTGTCTTTTTTTTGTAGGAAATAAAACTGAATATTGACTGCAAAAAAATCACACACAATGTTCTCTGTCGGACATCAAATTCAGCACAAGCACACCATCGCTCTCTAGGTTTTACCGATATCTTTGGCTAATATTTAGGCATTTCTACTTCGGTCATCACTCTCGTGATTTTGAGCGACGCCATTTTTTGTATAATAGCATCACAGCACTATGCGACAAGAAACACCCACAGGAAAAGACCTTTATAAATCACGTACGGTATTATACAACAAAAATATACACTACAGGAACACATGTAAGCCCTTTCACCATAAAAGTGAAAAGAGACAACCAGAAGATTAAAAAAAAAAAGAAATACAGCTTTATTTTAGGAACGGCAAACATTTTGGTCGATACAATTCTTTTTAGTGTTTGTTCATCAGGACATACACAAGATAATAAAAACAAACAGCAGAATATTCAATAGTCACTCATCAGACAAACCTACATGAGTCTCAATGATCTAATTATTTGTTTTGCTTCTGTAGATTGAACCAAAAAACTCATTTCTAAAGAAGTCTAGGTTTCAGTTTGACGTCGGTAAACACATACAGGTTTTTAAAGAAATACTAAAATAGATTGATGTAATTAAAGACTATTTTAACACATTAAGCACAATTAATGTTTTATAGGGCCAGATGAGCTATAACACTTATCTCAAAGGCAAAACTAGGATCTAGGAGGGTGTAACACCACGCCAGCAGAGCGTTTCTACAGCGGTTCTTAGGGTTTGCCGATATCTACCGTTGCTTCATCCGCAACTATAGTACCGTCGCGTCACCACTAACATCATTATTAAAAGGTAAACCGAAAAACTCAAGTGAGAGTTCAAGTATATCAAGCGTTTCCGCCCAGTTTCGAACTGGAGACCTTTCGCGTGTAAGGCGAACGTGATGGTGGTCCCTCTTTTTCACGCGTTTTAGTTTCACCTTTTACGTACCGTCCCGGCGGTAATAACGGTAAAGCGGATGCTCTCTCCAGGCGTTACGATGCCCACTGTTATCATTTAAACAGGTCACGGTTGCAGTGCAGAGTGAAGGCACGAGGCCCAAAACCTATAGTTTTGACAATCCACAGAGATGAAGATACAGCAGGAATACTCAAATAAATCTTGAATCAGTAGTTTTAATATTTTTACAGCCTCCAATGTAATATAACTTATTTCTGCATGTTTAAATGCAATTCCTGAGCAATGTGTGATATTTAAAGTAAAACGCTGAAGGAGTTTGTTCACTAATGTAATATAACACTGATATGCACTATAAGGCTAGATTTCTTATGAAATTATTAATGTAATTAAGTCAGAATGTTGTATCACTGGTATTATGTAAAATACTTCAATACATACATTTCACTTATGTACATCTCAGTTGATTAAGTATAATAAATATCTGTGTTAAATTTATCTTGTAATTAGTTGACAATTTGATTGAGTAAATATGGTATCACTTTTTACAGTGTACATTGTAAGAAATATTGTAAAATAATGTAAAAATACATAACAATAATAATTATTATAATAATAAAAACCTGCTGATTTTAAGTTTGAAAATTATTTTTAAAATGAGTAAAAAATATTTAATTATTAATTAGTTAAAAATCTTATTTTTAAGTTTAATATATAATAATTGTTAAATACATTTTAAATAATGGATACTTTGATCACCATACATATTCTAATGTAAGGTGAAAATGTATTTTAGTTGAAATTCAATATATTTTCGATTTCAAAAATATATTTTATAGAGCAACACAGATACAACATAAAATATATTTTTGTCACATTATTTTTTTTTTTTTTTTTTAGCGTATGGGCCGCACTAGAACAACTACGAGAAGCCACACAAAAATCTACACAAAACTGGATTTAAGTAGTGCCTAAAACCTGAGTAGGATTAAGGAGGGTGACAAATAGGAAACGCTTTTCTCACCACCAGAGGGCACTATGAGAATGACTTTCTTAACAAGTATATGGTAGCTTACATTGATGACATCCTCATTTACTTCAAGACTGAAGCAGACAATTTCAACCATGTAAGAACCATCCTCTCCAGACCACTGGAGAACCAACTATATGTCAAAGCTCAAAAATGAGAGTTTCTATGTTGACCAGGCCTCATTCTTAGGCTACCACATCAGTTATCACAGAGTAAAGATGGACAAATCGAAGGTTCAAGCAATTACGAAATGGCCAGCACCTCTATGAAGGAGGCCATGGAGGAATGGCGAATAGTAGTGAAGTGGATGACATTTGACCACAGCAATCCAGAGATACAGCAGAGTGTGACATGGCAAGGACCTTGGTGGACATGCATGAAACTGGTTAGAGGGGTCTCTTCAACCATTTTAAGTCATCACAGACCACAGAAATCTTGAATATATTAAGAGTGCAAAGCTCCCCAACCACAACCAAGATCGGTGGGCTGTCTTTTTTTCTCCCTTTTAGTTTGCAGTAACCTATCGACCTGGCAGTAAGAACTGTAAAGCAGATTCCCTTTCCAGGTAACTCTTGCACACTATCTCAGGGTTCCTCAAATCTTACCCTGGGCGTCCAATGCACTGCAGAGTTTAGCACCAACCCTAATAAAACTCACCTACCTGTGATTTTCTAATGGTCCTGAAGACGCTGATTAGCATGCTCATTTGTGTTTGTTACGGCCCATAACTGATTTGTGGCTCGCTTAATAAAAATAAACGAAAAGTATACAGGCCGAACATATAAAAGAGTCACAACACCTGATATGAATTTAAGACACCTCCTTTTATTAGACAATTCTCAAAATAATAAACAATTCGCGTGACTTATAAACGAAACATGAATAATAACAAATCGCGGGTAGGAAAACTAAGGAAGCAAGCCCCTGACTACCCCTGTTCTCGGATTGCAGCTCTTACCTGTCTGCCGACAAACAAAACCAGAACGGGTGAGTCTTCCGGACAACTACTTCCCTCCCTCAGCTCTTACTAACTCAACAAAATGTGAACTAATAAGATAAGCTACCCGCTACTGATAAGATAATCAAAAAGAAACCACATAAAAACGAAATTCGTTAAACAAAAAAAAACCAGCCTCAAAAGAGGCAATAAGGGAGATGCCACCAGAACCGTGGGAAACGGAGAACTAAGAGAGAGAGAGACCGCCATTTTCGCCTGAAGGCCTTTATATCCAGAATCCTCAATGATGTCACCACTCATAGAACGGAATTCCCCCAACACCAACTATGGGCTCAATCATATTAAAGTCACAGATACACAACAGTGTTAAATTAGGTTTAAAGCTAAACTCTCAAGGTCTAGATTTGGGGATCACTGCTCTATCTGCTGCAGACTTATTTTGGTGGTCCACCATGACCAAGGATATTACTACCTATGTGAAATCCTGCTCTGTCTGTGCCCAATCCCCTCCTTAAGCTATTCCACAATAACCATGTTCTCACCTATCCGTTCACTTTGTCACCAATCTACCCCCATCTAACAACTACACCACCATTCCAATCATAACCGACCTCTTTCTAAAGCCTGTCGCCCTGGAGCACCTTCTGCAAACAGTTGGTCATAAACGTTAGTCTCACGTCAGGATATCATCCCCAAGCCAACGGGCAAGTAAAAATGTCAGAACCTACCAACACAGATGGTTTGCCCAGAGCTCTCTCATTCACACTTCCACAGGCCTGCCTCCTTCCAGTACGTTCTGGGGTTCCAGTCCCCCATGTTTCTGTGGTCCGTGGAACCTTCTTCAGTTCCTGTGGTGGACGGCTGGATTCGACAAAGTGAGTGTGGGACTGTGCTCATTTTCGTGTCCAGCGGGCCATGAGAACACAGGAGTTCCAGGCCAATAGACGACTCCTACCAACCAGGACAGTGGTTCTGGCTCTCAACAAGAGGGATCAAGTTGCGGCTGTCCAGCAGGAAGCTCAGTCCAAGGTATGTTGGTCCTTTCAAAATTCTGAAGAGAATTAATGGTCACTTACAAATTAGAGCTTTCTGCTAGTTCCCGTAAGTCTCCCTCTGTTTGCCCACTATATAGCCAGAAACAGAGAAAAACCCTAACAGGATGTCATACAGGATGTGTGTTTTAGTCCCACCACTTTCAGTTTGATTTATGACTTCATCATGACTCATGTTTTCTCAGAACAACTGAAAATTAATTATTTTTTACATTTAATAAAGAACATGCATACGTATGTAATGATACAACACACAGTAAGTAAGTAAGTAAGTAAGTGAGTGTGTGTGTGTGTGTGTGTGTGTGTGTGTGTGTGGAAACACAACATGTGTGCATGGCTGTGTGCATGAGGCAGTCAAACTTCAACTGCCCACAACACAAACACACGGAAATTTACCTCCAACAGACAGCACTATGAGATTTTAGTCAAAGAAAATGTTGCACATGTGTCTTTTGATATGTCCATGTTGGTGGTATCTGAACGGTAAGTCTGTTATTTCTTCTGTTGTTAGAATCTTAAAGTTGCTGCTTATGTTTAAAATAGAGTATCATATTGGCAAATTCTCAAATAAATGATCCCTTTTTTTTTTTTTTTTTTTAAATTATAAATTAAAAAAAACAACAACTTAAAATGCTGTGTTATTGTATTGGACTTAAATTGGATCACCACATCAGATTAAAGATTTTCAACACAGCGTAAGGGATAAACTATTATTCAAGGCTTAAATTATTCTGAGATCTATTTTGGATTTGGATTTAAATGTTTGACTTAGCCTATGGTGTAATGTCCAGGACTTCTCTTTTTTGTTGTTCAAATACATTTCAAATCATATTTATTTAAAAGTCAACCTGATAATAGCAATAGCCTTAATTCATCTTATTTTCTGTTCATCAGGTGTGTTTGGTGAGTCAGTGTCATTGAGTGAAGGAGAACCTGTCACTTTATACTCTCATGTTACTGAAATACATAAAGATGATGACATGCTGTGGAAATATGGAGCTAAAGCATCCATCATCGCTGAAATCGATCTCGCTAATGGAATCTTCTCCACATTTGATGTCCCTGATGAGAGATTCAGAGACAGACTGAAGCTGGACAGACAGACCGGATCTCTGACCATCACGAACATTACATCTGAACATGCTGGACTCTATAAACTAGAGATTATAGGGAAAAAATGGTCATTAAAAAGATTCTGGGTTTCTGTCTATGGTGAGTTGCATTTGTCATGTCATTAATATAGTCTTGATTTATTAAAAGAATAAATTTAATAAGCTCAGTGTACAGCATGTGTGGCACATGTTGATTAACGTACACATAAATGAGCACATTTTATATTTTGCGACGACGGAAACATTCACTGACCGTTAACACACTACAAAAGAACATAAGATTTATTTAGATTTACCCATATTTTTGTTTATTGTCTCACATTTTTCAGCTCATCTGCCGGTTCCTAACATTACCAGAAACTGTTCTTCATCTTCATCAAATTGTTCGTTGTTGTGTTCGGCGGAGAACGTGAGTCATGTGACTCTCTCCTGGTACAAAGGAAACAGTTTATTGTCCAGCATCAGTGTGTCTGATCTCAGCATCAGTCTCTCTCTACCTCTGGAGGTGGAACATCAGGAGAAAAACACCTACAGCTGTGTGATCAACAACCCCATCAGAAACCAGACCACACATCTGGACATCAGTCAGCTCTGTCACACGTGTTCAGGTATGTTGGTGTAGATATTTACGCAGCCAGTGTTTCGTGTAGATCGAACAGACCAATTCAATCCCAATAATGGCTCATTTTGTCCATTACAGGTCATGGCATACCTTTATTTCCTAAAGGGCTGATTACTGCTTCTGGATCCTTTTTGATTGTAGCTTCGGTCGTGATGTGCTGCATGTGTAAGAAATGGAGAAAAACAGGTCAGCAGACTGTGAATACAAACTATATAACTGGACAGGTTTGAACTTTGAAAATTGTTGGAAAACTATGTTTAGGGTAATGTACAGTCATACAGGACCATGACTCACCTGCTTTTGCTCGTAAGCATTCTCAGCCTGGACCTTAATGTTCACCGTCTATTCTAGTTTTGTGTCACTTGCTTGTTATCTTTGTACTGCCGCACAATATTTTAATGAAATCTTCAAAGCAACAACTTATTTTAAACCTTTATAATGGTTCATTTATGAACCATGGCTAAACCTACACTGTACTTACTGTACTTTTACGGAAGACTATGCAAAATTAAATTATCTTGTATAATCTAAGAATCTAATCTAAGTAAAGGAATAAAGTAAAGGGTGTACGTAAAACAAAGTAGAGACCACATAAAGTGTGTGTGAGTTGCATGTGTGTGAATGTAGTTGTCAGTTCAATAAAAAAAAAAAAAAGTTTAGTAGTTTATGGGTGCAACATCAAACGCAACCCATCAAAAGCTATCCCCCTTTTTCTTGATGTAAAAATGGGTGCCGTCATTTCTAAATTCTACGGGTCTGGCTTCCGGTCTTATCTGCGTTCAGTTATTTCTAGCTGTGCAAAACAGTTTGTTATATTGAATACATATTGAATTGTCCTTACGATGTTATTATAATGCAATTATGAAGCAGTTTTACCTGCACGTATTCTCCTCGTTATTTACCTATAGTTGCTATTGAACTGGAAATCTTACCCAGGCTTACTTTGGTGTTGAAGAAAAAGGTGACTAGAATAGTTCCGCGTAGACTCTAAATACTAGATTTAGGGGTTCAAATTCAAATTTTGTCACATACATACATGGTACGACATGCAGTGAAATGTTTTTTACGACCATCCAACGTCAGAATAGAAAAAAAAAAATAAAAAATAAATAAATATATATATATATATATATATATATATATATATATATATATATATATATATATATATATATATATATATATATATATATATATATATATATATACATATATATATAAAATATATATAAAATATATATAATAAAATAAAGTATGCATAATAGACTTCTATATTCTGCTAACCAGGTCTTACTGCCGTATTGTTATATAAAAAATAAAATATCAACAATGAAAACAGCTAGCTAATTTAACAGATTACCTGAAAACTCCATTGATATAGTCATTATTTAATACTGCCGCATTCTCAGACGTTTTATGCAAGTCGACACATATCAAAAATCATATTAGGTTAAAAAAATTGAAAATAATGTCATAATTAGGATGAAAAGCATAATTGTGATACAATCTGAGATTTTGACAGACAGGATTATGAAACAAATGTGGTGTAAGTTTTTAAACTGAAATAATTTTGACCCTAATGTATTTTTCCGTCATATTAAGCGTGTCATAACACTGACAAATTTCCTTCATTATTATACGTTTACTCATCACTTTAACCTTTTAATCTCATAATTTCGATCATCTGCTGGCTTCCAACTGTGAAAGGCATTATTTATGTATTTATTTATTTAGAATGAATTGCTTGCTCGCCTTTTTCTGTATTTCCTGCAGATGCAGGGTCGAAACTGACGAACAACCAAAGACGCCGACACAACCAAGTCCGCTCTTAGTCAATGTCAAAATTTCACAAATTTCACATATGAGAGAAAGAATGTCCAAAAAAGTCCGATACAAGTCACGCTGTGAGGTTCTGTCAATATTAGAACCAGAAGAAGAAGCCCTTCTCCTACAAACTAATAACTAAAAACACCCACACACACAAATATATTCTGCAAAAGCATTTCCACCCAACAGATCAAACAATGTTTCTTAAGAAAAACCACAATAACCACTTCACCAATTTCACCTTTTTAGGAGAGGGGGACAGAGAGGGAACAACGTGGGTCAAACTCTTTTAGGGGAAATTCCTCAGCAGACCACAGATCGGTGGAAGAAAATGTTTCACACATTTTGATCTGCTTGTTTGATTCTACTTTGGATTCAGGCAAGTGTAACGTCCATTTTTGTTATTTAAAAAAAAATTGTAAACTAGCCAGAGCCTCAATCTGACATAATTTAACTTGGAAACACATTTTGGTTTTTTGGCTTTTGGATTGTCCCAATAAACTTCCGCACATGGATACGCAGCCGTCACCAGCGTCCTCATTACATGCATGCTGTATTTCTTAATAAACCCTTATCCTTCATAAAACACTATTAAATACGTTTACAAAACTTATGGAAATAATACAAACGGATATTTCCCTCCCATACTCCGTCATTGTCAAATAAATGCTTTCTCCAGTTCATATCGGCCACAATTATTCAGAGGTGTAAAAAGTACTCCAATTTTTGTGAAAGTAAAGAGACTTTGCTCAATTAAAAGTACAAGTAAAAAAGTACAACACACAGAAGTTTGGTTAAAGGGAGAAAACAAAACAAAATGCAATGACACAGGTCAAACACTTCTCTAGCGCAGCAATAAGAATTAAATGACTTTCATTTATCAGATGAACACAAAAGATCTAAATCTGATGAAAGTCATAACTGAAGTAGTAATGTGTGCGTGTGTGTTTAGTGCTCACGTCAAGCACGCACATTTGCATAAGTTAAAAAAATAAAAATGTAATGTACTTTTTAAGTTGAAAAAATTGTAATTGTTTTTTTCTTCACAAATGTGATCAAGTCAAAGTAGTCGGTTTAGATTGTGCTTTAACAAAGTTAAATTTCCCCTAAGTCATTTTACATCTCTGCAATTATTGCAATATCCTTTTCCCAAGCAGAGTTTTCACCTGTAATGCCTAAAGAGTTTGAAGGACACCTGATAAGAGATCCTTCATCTTGAATCTCTTCAGAGCCTTCAGAATACCAGCTACGTGTCGGTACTTCTCCTCTTTAGTTCACCTCACACATTTTCTATATAGCTTTTATATAGCTCCGAGGACTGGGACAGCCATGGCGAAAGCTTTCATTTTAAAAAAACACAGATCCGTCTGTCGATCTCTCGCTCCATCCTTCCCTCACTAGTGAACAAGACCCCAAGATACTTAAACTCCTCCACCTGAGGCAGGAGCTCCCCACCAACCTGAAGGGGGCAAGACACCCTTGTCCGACTGAGAACCATGGCCTCAGACTTAGAGGTGCTGATTCTCATCCCAGCCGCTTCACACTCAGCTGCAAACAGCCCAAGTGCACACTGTAGGTCTTGGCCAGATGCAGCCAACAGAACAACATCATCAGCAAAAAGCAGAAATTCTATATGCCTACCTCATTTGTACGTCGCTTTGGATAAAGGCGTCTGCTAAATGACTAAATGTAAATGTAAATGTAAAATGCCAACATTTCAACCAATCCTGTCAGTCTGCTCTCCTGATTTGTGCAGATAGTGGTCCATTGCTCAGGCTTCAACCAATCGCCATTCTCAACTGGGTTTTAAAAGCCTAGTTTAGAGACTGATGGGGTTTTTTTTGTTTGTTTGAGACTCATTTTGTAAATGGTTGACATTGTTGGTGGCAGAAAGACTGGCTAAGGAAAGCAAGCCACGTGGTTTACATCCCAACAGTTAGGCGATTCTTTGTCTAGAGATACACTAGGTAAGGTGGTGCGTGCCAACCTATGTACTTCTTAAGAAGAGCAGTTTAGGACGTCCTGGACGTTGAAGATTTTCTTTTTCCTTTTCTTTTGTTTTTCTTAGGTCAGTTTTAAAGGGGAACTTGTTTGTAGTTAGATTGGCTTTTTGGTTTATTTTCAGCCGCACCAATAGCCAGTCTTTCTATCTGTTCTGCTTTACACTTGAAATGTTTCCTTTATGTAAATGTTTTTCTTTAATTAGTATTATTTCTTTTGCACTTTCATATTCATTGTAAATAAATCACCTCGTTCAGCATCTCGTTTGTCTCGTGTCATCGCTTTGGTTGTAACCAGTGTTGGATATTCAGCCTACCAATGTCTCTTAAATTTAAGTGTGCGACCCATACACCCCTAGTCCATCTTGGGATCGTGACAATAATGAAATTGGTGAAGGTTCTTAACGATTTCCTCTTATCTCATATATAGCAAAAGTTTGACTGCTGTCACAAACAACATTCGCAACAACTTCTAAAATGGCCATTTAAACCAGATTAACAGAAACTCAATTCCTGGAGGGCCGAAGTTTGATCAGCTATTTTCCCAAGTTTCCCAAGTTGGCAACCTCCTAGTGATAGTAAGGATAGGCTACTTATTCTGTCTTGGCACAAGCTGTTCTGTATGGTTATCGTTTGTTTAATGGAATATATGGCAATTGTCTTGTACTTTCCAGGTCAGTGTATGTGGCAGTGCAAACTGGCAATCCAGTTTGGAACAAGCCGTTGCAACATTTTAGGCAGACTCGTGGGCAATTTAGGGGCAGTTATCTCTATCCATGTCTATTCACAGATTGCCCGTGTACATTTAATACATGGAGTAAGCCACTAAATCACTCATACAAAACTCATTATCAACATCAAACTCCAAAAACAGTAGAATTATCTACATTCCAATGTCACGTGTGCTCATGCAGAGTGTTAGCAACAGAAAGAGACTTTTTCCAACAAATAAATGGACATCTCAGGCATTACGAAACTGTTCTGTGTACGTTTCTAGGATGCACATTTAAAACTAACATTTACAGCACCCAAAGAAACAGAAAACCCAACCAACATTCATTCAAAGACTTTGAAATGGCAAAAACCATACTAGATTTTTTTTCTTCTTTTAATCAGCTAGTTCTAATATGATATTGTATTACGTCGATAAAAAAATATTCTTGGTTTTATGCATTTCAGCTTGTCAGGGCAGGGTGCAATTTGCATGCATTTACAAATAATGCTAATGTGTTGTTTTTTTTCTGCTTTAGATGTAATGCCGCTGTAATGGCGGCTCCAGCTGTTCTGCGAATCATATTTGGTGGCGAGTCCAACTCAAGAAAACTAACCCTGGCCTCTTGAAATCCAGCAACAATGGAAGAACTGCATCCATCACTAAAGACATTCTCTGAGTTGAAACAGAACTCCCGCTTGCAACACTTGTACTATTATTACGCACGTTCACGTGATCGGGTAGACCTAATGAGACCACTTGGTGAGACCTACAGATATGACTGATCTCCAATGTGGATCATCTAATGTGGTTTCATGAGACCTGACACTTTGCGTCAGCAATGATAAGGCTATTCTCCAGTATGAATTCTCTAAAAACATTTTAATTTGACCGTTACAGCACTGGCACGTGTCTTCTGGTGTACTTTTAAAGCGTGCAACAACATAAAACATACTCCATATGAAGAACACGCGTGGCTTCTCTCAAGTGTGGATTTTTATGGGTTTCTTAAGAGCTCCTTTGTGTGTGAAACTCTTCCCGCACTGACCGCACGTGTGCTGCTTTTCTCCGGTGTGGATTTTCACGCATTCATTAAGGTTTTATTTTAGCATGAAGCCTTTTTGACATTGATCGTAGGTAAATGGCTTCTTTCCTGTGTGGATTATCATGTGATAGTCATGAACACACATACTGCCTCCAAGTGGACACAGCCCAAAATACATCTACATTAACACACTGGCTCTGTCTACATATGCATTTAATCTTTTAAAATTAAATTAATTTACATTTATGGAATAAATTTACTCACACTTATGACTTGATAAGTTACTAGCTTTGTAACTAGTATATCAAAGACTCCAACAACTCTCCACTCAGATCCAATCATCTGACTGGAATAAAGTTTGCTTGATATTGTACATTCAATATTTGCAACGGGTATATATGGGGATATGGCTTAAACAGCATTTGAGGAGAATAACCTGCTGTCTAAAAACTAAACTGTTCATATAGGTGTCAACCATAATATAGACCCTTGATAAAGTGTATTCATTTTAAATCCTAATTTTTTTGTATTTTCTGTGCCACAACCATTTCAACATCACCTTACAAATCCTGAGTAAATTATTTGAACTATTTAAAACGTTTTATTCCCCTGACGCAATGCATTAGCATCTATCATCGACAGAAAAACCTCAAAATTACATCAAAATATCTGAAAGCTCAACAAACGACGGCATACGCACTGCTTGTCGCGTTCGTTATTCGTTCAACGTATTTGACCTTTAAAACGACCACAAACTTCTCATCACCACCGTCACGTGTCAATGAAAAATTCTGAAATAAACACCAACCTCTTTGTTCTTCAGCATCTTCTTGCTTTACTGTGAAGTGTCCTGCATCACTCATCTTCTAGGGTTTCTGTTAATCCCGTTGGTCCTAATGCACGTCTAATAAAGAAATAAATAAACGGTTTAAAGCTTTACTTTATTCTTCTGCTGCTGCCCGTTTTTGACAGTTTTGTGGGAGAAAAATGCAAAAGGCCTTTACCGCCACCTATTGGTCTGGAGGGCGAAGCGCGCAAAGTTTAGTTTAACGCTCAACGATATTTACGGTTTATGATTATAAGGGAAAGGAACAAAACAGGGAAGAATAAAACGGGGAAAGTAATTGTTTCTGATGCAATACTGATAAAACAAAAGGTGCACTTTAAAGGGAGGAATTGTGGAACGACTGAAAATATTTTTTATTTACTCGCTCCAGTATTTCTTTCTCCAGCTGATCACGAAGTACGACATTTTGAAGACTATGGAAACAAAACAGTTATGGGGACCCATTGACTGCTGTGCTATTAATTTTTATTTTATCCAATTTTGGAAGTCATTGGTGCCCAATCAAAATATCCTCTTCGTGTTCAAAGAGATTTCAGATTCTGAATAACTTGAGGTTGAGTAAATTAAAGAAGAATTTTAATTTAGGTGATTTAAGAGTGATTGAGACAGTTTTTGAAATTCCACGGCGTGCATAAATTGAAACAATCACCCCAACACATTACATATTTATGAAATATCGAAGATGTTAAGTATGTTAACTCATTATCACCCTCAAATTTCATTGAAACATTTTATTCCTTCCCCCAAATTCTATTGAACATTTGATTCTCACTCTCAAACTTCGGCGAAAAAATGAATTTATCTTCATTAAATTTCATTGAACATTTCATTCTCACCCTCAAACTTCATTGTGCACATTCAAGTCTCCCCCCTAAATTTCACTGAAATGTTTAACCCCGTCCGCCATCACAAAGTCTGTCCCCCCTTGAATTCTAAAAGCCATTGCAAAATCGCACTGAAGTGAGAACAAAAAACATTCAGGTCCGAGCTTAATTAAAAACTATTTATTTATTAATTTGCCTGTCCCAATAATCCAAAATCATACTGTCCCATCCACCCAAACACAATAAAACCATTGGATAATAACACTATGTATTCATGCTATGTCTTGGTTATAATCATTTTATGACCTTATTTTGAAAATCAGCTGAAGCTAATGTCGTTTTCCTCACCTTATGCATTAACGGACCAACTTCCTGTTTTTCCCGTTTGCCCCACCCACCTACATGACGTCACACCAATGAGGGCATGCAAATTTGATCACACAGTAAAAATTTGTCAAAAACATTTTTATTTTTACTCATGGGTTAAGGAAATACACTCTGTATAGTTACATTTGCCTTTTATAGCCTTATAACATAAGCATTAATTAAATGAATTCAGAGTTTCAGGTCAAAGTCTAATCTACAAGTAAAATTTCCTTCCACAACCTTTTCATTCCACAGTGAAATATTTTTATTTTATTCATTTATTTTATTTATAAATCCTAGGGTTTCTTACATGCCGTTCTGATTTATTCAGGTCACTACATAATGATCGTATCGAAACATAATCATCTCCACATGATGACTACAAAATATCAAGAGGTCAAGGGTCAAGGGCTCAACTAAAGTAAACACTGATCACCGTAATGGCGATTTTCTTCTTTGGTGATTCTGCTCGTTAACACCAGCGTCTTCAACAATGGAGATGTATCATTAGTGTCACGTTTAACACATATAGACACCCAACAGCGTTAATTTAACACCGGGGATTTTGCTGCGTATATGAGAGCGCATCATCTCTGACAGCGTAATGACTTTTCTAAGAACATTTACAAAAATGCTACACAATAAAATATATCTCAAGATTATACATGCACTCACATTACATTAATAAATGCATATCGCTACTTTAACACGTTAAAAGAAAAAGTTCACCCAAAAATTCGAACGTGCTGAAAACGTATTCACCCGCAAGCCATCCTAGATGTAGATGAGCCTGTTTCTTTATCATGTAATCAGTTCTGTCGCCGGACGTTGGTGTTCCTGCGCAGTGTCTGTGATCGTTTTTAGTTTATCTTGATTATATATTGTACAATAGTCTCCTGTATTTGTTGCCTGCTCATGTCCAGGCCGCTGCATGCAGTTCAGTTACCTGCAGAGTATCTATCCGTTCAGATAAAGAAGCAAGCTCATCTACGTCTTGGATTGCTGATCGAATGAACGCGTTTTTGTCTATTTTTTTTGGCATGAGAACTATTCCTTTAAATAGTCTTGAAACACCTCTTCCTATGCTCAATACCAGCAAGCAGGTTCAGTTCCTGAGATTCAGATTTTAGATTCAGGACACAATGGAGACACTCTATGGACCGATACTTGTGGCAATGCTTCTTGCGCATAAAAAAAAAGCTAAAATAATAAGTCAATAAGTCAATAAGTCAATAAACGACATTAGGGTGAGTAATTAAAAACTTGACATTTTTAGGTTACCTTTAAACTTTCGGACCTGTGTGATATATCTTTTAACACTTTATGATTCCTAAAATATAAAACTTAGACTTAGACTCATGAATGTTCAAACGAGCCAAGACTATTTAAACCCTTAGATTAATTTCAGATTTCATTCCATTTGCACTTTTTTTTTTTTTTGTTGGGGGGTTTGAAGCGATATTAAACACTAAACTGGGATCACAGGCCTGTTTGATGTTCTGCTCGGTCCACTTAAGTATATTATAACAAGAATAAACCATCTACAAAATTGCATCTCAGTAGGATATGACATTTAACCTTTTTTCACATTTGTACAATTCAATAATTGAGTAACCTTAAACCCAATACTTATATTTAAAAGTGTAATTCAGCATATTCTCTTAAAAACCATTGCCGTCGTTGGCATGCAATGATTTTCGGGAAACAGACGTGAAGTTCATTCTGCCTGGTCTTCAAAACTCATGATGTTTAGCTTTTACTCGAACATTTCTGGTCAGGCTTTGTCTTTTTACTCAGTTGGTTGATCATTTATGGTTTGTCTTTTCTGAAGCTATGCTACCTAATCAGCAAATGAGTTTAAATCGAATTAGCCGAAAATGGTACTGTTGGAAATCCCGCTGGTTTTGGTGCCGGTTTTGGTGCCTTTTCTTCACATTTTCTTTCAATGAAAGTATATTTAAAAAATAACGTTACTGTGATGTGTCGTTAGCATCCTTAGTTTCGGTCGGATTAAAAAGAAGATTCATTGGTCGCAATCATCAATAGGGTTGTCAGTGCCGTTCATCTTTAAGAAAACAGATTCACAGAAGGCAAAAGAAATTATTGACGATTAAATGAACGATTGCTTTTGAATGTTTCTCTTCTCATTAATTAGAAGAATTTGGATATTCATGTAAAATGGCTGACCTATCGTGTCTCATGTTAATATTTTCTCATAAAAAAATTGGATTCATGCACGTTAGACAGTTATCTTAAACATAGGTTTTAACAGCTTATAAAAGAAAACGTTAATTACAAAACATTTTCAAACCATTGGTCTTGATTAAATTCTGAAACAATCCATGCGAAAACGATTCAGTTCACTTAGTATCTTACCTGATTAGTGAAGTGCAGCATGATGTCTGTTTAAACAATACCAAACATTATTAGGTCAATTATAATAAATATAATACAAAAAAAGATTTTAACAAAATAAATCTCATATTTTTTGTATGTTACACTCACCACTTTCTCCCTCTTGATGTTTGCGATAGTACATCACCCCAGCAACAACGAGCAGCAGAACAACAGCTACAGCAACACATATTCCTGCTACAGCGGCTGGAGGCAGAACCGATTTTGAAACAGCCAGTTCCTTAGCTGGGGAACGGGGTGTGGGCCATATTTGAAATTGCGTAAATGACAAAAACACATAAACAGAACAAAGATACAAATTAAACAATGCTTTAACATTTCACTGTGTAAAATACAAACGATACATCAATTAACCAATTAAATTAACCAATTAAAATGCTTTGCACCTTTTTAATGCTTCAAAACTGCTTCAGTGTTTAAAGTGGCAAGTTTTGTGGGCGGAGTTAGGACAATTCTAAGGGGCGCCCCGAATGGGGAAACTAGTTTCTACCAGAACGCAATTTGCAGAGCCTAGGGACTGAGATCGCAAGGGCGGCCTGGAAACTGTGGCGGCGCTCCCGGGTATTGTTAACAGGATGTTTGTTGCAACAGGGGCCGTCGCTAAGGGGAAAAACAGTAGTGACGATTACAACCCAAATTCTGGAATTGTTGGAATGTTGTCTGGTCATCGAGGTTATGAGTTTCTGTGTTGGAGTTTGGTCACCATTCTTGCCTGATATATGTTTCAGCTGCTGAAGAGTTTGAGGTAATCTTTGACGTATTTTTCCGTTTAATGATGAGCCAAAGGTTCCCTTTAGGTAAAAGATCTGCACTGCAGCAGGTCCGTTCACCAGACTCTTCTACAACTGCAGTATGTGGTTTTTGCATTGTCTTGCTGAATTACGCAAGACAAGCCATCCATGATTTCCAACAAGAATGTCAGATTTGGACTCGTCTGACCATAGAACCCTTTTCCGCTTTGACACAATAATTTTAAACGAGCCTTGGACCACAAGACACAATAGTGCTTCTGGATCATGTTAACATGTGGCTTTCTTATTATATTATAGAGCTTCAGTTGGCATTTGCGTATGGCACGTGATTGTGTTTCATTGTATTCCTGGGCACATTTTTTACACACTTTATCGCAGTTTGTTGACAGTGATTTCTGAAGGTTGTTTTTTAAAGTACTCCACAATCTTTTTACACACTCTTTCGCAGATCGGAGAACATCTGCCCATCTTTACTTCTGAGAGACTCTAACACATGCCTTTTATAGCTAATCATGTTACAGCCTAGATGTCAGTTAACTTAATTAGTTGCTAGATTTACTCCCAGCTAAATCTTTTCAAAATATTCAGCTATTCAGCTCATGCTTTTGTTGCCTCCATGCCAACTTTTTTTGAGACCTGTAGCAGGCATCAAATTTGAAATGAGCTCATTTATAATAGTGGAAAAAGTGTACACATTTCTCAGTTTAAATATTTTGTTTTGTTCTCTATGTTATATTGTGAATAACCTATTGGCTAATGTGATTTGATAGTTTTTTAGTTTTCTTTTTATTCAAATAATTAAAAAAAACTTCCCAACATTTCCGGGATTCTGATTACAGCTTGATTAAAAATAATATTTCTAAAAATGCTCAAGGGAAAAGGAAATAAACAGTTGAATGATACTCACTAGATACAGTGACACTGAAGCTCTGTATGACGCTAGTTCTGCTGTTGCTGATCTGTAATTTATAGAGTCCAGAGTCTGTGGTTCTGGTGTTCATGATGGTCAGAGATCCAGTCTGATGATCCAGCTCCAGTCTGTCTCTGAATCTCTCTTTACACTCATCATCTGTACAGATCTGACTCTGATCTCCAGTGATTTGAGTATCATTAAAATACCATGTCAATAAATCATTTGGGTTTTGTATCATGCGGGTGTCTAAAGTGACAGATTCTCCCTCCTTCACTGACTTTATCTTCATTTCATCTCGTTCAGCAGCAGAAACGCCTGAGACACAAACCAAAATCAGTTAAAACCAACAAATCAATCAATTGCAAATAAATCCCACAGAATGAAAGACCTGTGGATATGAAAGTGATTTTCTGGTCTTGCTTGACTTAAATGCTTGCTATACTTGCTATAATAAACATAATTGCTCACCAAAGACAGTAACACTGAACATCTCGTGACTGATGCTGCTGCCGTAGATGACTTGATTATGATAAAGTCCAGAGTCTGTGGTTCTGGTGTTCATGATGGTCAGAGATCCAGTCTTATGATCCAGCTTCAGTCTGTCTCTAAATCGCTCATCACTATATTTACACTGAACATCTGTACACATAAAACCGAGATCTCCAGTGGTCTGAGCGACGCGGATGTCATCAAAATACCATCTAATCTCGTCTTGTTGGTTTGTTTCAACACCAGTGTGTAGAGTGACTGAATCTCCCTCCATTACTGACAAGCTCTCTGTTTCAACATTACCTGAAGAAATATCCATAGTTATAAACAAAAGAAAATTCTAAAATTGTAAAATTCTGTTAAAATGTCTTTTAGATCATAAAGATTAAAAGTAGTGAAATAAGTGCAAGTTCTGACATTGCATAGTGGATCTAAAAACTATGAGATCAAAGATTATATTCACCAGTAACATTAACCCAAAAGTTCTTTAAGACGGTGTATCTGATGGTGGTTATGAGTAGATAATAGAGTCCAGAGTCTGTGTTTCTGGCGTTCAAGATGGTCAGAGATCCAGTCCTATGATTCAACTTCAGTCTGTTTCTGAATCTCTCATCAGCATATAAACACTGAACATCTGTACAAATGAAACTAAGATCTCCATTGATTTCAGCGATGCGAACGTCATTAAAAATCCATTTCATCAAATAATTTGTTGTTTTCACTACACCAGGATCTAAAATGACAGATTCTCCCTCCTTCACTGACTTTGTCTTCAGTTTATCTTGTTCAGGAGCATCTGTAACAGAAATCAACAGCTGCTTTAGAAAACAACAAACCATGAGAAATCTATGGATATGACAGTGATTGCTTTCACAGATCAGATAAGAAACACATGACTCACAAAAGACAGAAACACTGAAGAGTTGAAGACTGTCACTGCTGATCTGTAGTTTATAAAGTCCAGAGTCTGTGGTGCTGATGTTTGTGATGGTCAGAGATCCAGTCTGATGATTCACTTTTAGTCTCTCTTTACACTGAACACTTGTACAAGTTTCATTGGAGTCTCTAGTGATTCCAGTGATTTGAATCTCATTAAAATACCATTTAAGCTTTTCTTGTTGGATTGTTTCCACATCAGAGTATAGAGTGACTGAATCTCCCTCCACGACTGACACTCTCTCTGCTTCAGCATAACCTGAAGAATTGAACAAAATAAGCCAAACAAAACTGCACAACAGAAAAATGCTGTGAAAATGCACTTATCATAGTTTTGTAAAAATAGAGAGAGTAGAGAATTAAATGCAACACAGATACAGTAGTTTTCACTGGTGCATAGTGCATCAGACCCCTATATGAGCAGATATGAATATATTTTGTGAGTTTTATCACTATATGATACTCACCAGTGACATTAACAATGAAGCTCTTCATGATGCTGAATCTTTTGCTGATGATCTGTAGTTTATAATCTCCAGAGTCTGTGGTTCTGGTGTTCATGATGGTCAGAGATAGAGTCTGATCGAGTTTCAGCCTGTTTCTGAATCTCTCAGTGCCATTATTACACTGAACATCTGTACAGTTAAAACTAAGATCTCCACTGATTTCAGCAATAGGAATGCCATCAAAAATCCATTTCACCAAATAACTTGTGGCTTTCACTACACCAGGATATAAAATAAACGAGTGTCCCTCCTTCACTGACTTTGTCTTCATTTTATCTTCTTCACGAGCATCTGAAACACAAATCAACTTCTGCTGGAGGATCTTTTGCTGATAACAACAAACAAACTACACAACATGAGAGAACTGTGGATCAGATGAGGAACATAATGACTCACTATAGATATAAACTCTGAAGACCTGAAGACGACTGCTGCTGCTGTTGCCGATCTGTAGTTTATAAAGTCCAGAGTCTGTGGTTCTGGTGTCTGTGATGGTCAGAGATCCAGTCATATTATTCACCTTAAGTCTGTTTCTGAATATCTCTGTATCATTAACACACTGAACATCTGTACTGTTCTGATCTCCAGTGGTGTCAGCAAGGCAACAGTCATTAAAATACCATATAATTTCTTCCTGTTGAATTGTTTCAATATCCGTGTACAGAGTGATCGAATCTCCCTCCATCACTAACACTGGCATTGTATCTGTATCAACACCTAAGAAAAAAAAACGAAACCTGTTAATTATAAGCTGTCAAATACATAGAGGGAGAGATGGGGAACAACCTAACATGTTTTGGCTTTCTCAGTTGGGGTTAAGAGTATTTCTTTTTTCCCCCTATATTTAGTTTCAAACATGTCAAACATGAGGTTTTTTTTCCCATAAAAACATTGTATAAACTGCTATTACAGATTAAATGTATCAGATTTGTTCATAAAAAACATATTTCATATTTCTTCCAAAGATCTTCAAATTTTGGCAAATTTTTGTCTATACAGTGTGGATATGGCATTTAGATAATAAACAATGTTTCGTCATAACACTCTTAAAAAAGTGACTTTTTCTGCTATTTATTGACCACAACAGAATAAATATATTGGTAGATTGTTCAGACACTTGCTGTGAATGTATTCCACCCTGTTATAGGGAGATAAAAACAGGGTGGATTGGAGCATAACAGAGTGGAGGCAAATGAGTCCTGCATGGTTTGCCACCTGTAATAAAAAAATACAATCCAGATTTCCTTTAGAAGAGGGACATTGATTATGTTAATCAATAAGTCAAAAAGATCATTTAAAGATGCTATTTACCCAACAGAACAGGATTAACTATTTTTATGTATTTTTTTCCTCCAAGCTTGGGGTTCCGCAGAGTATTATACTTTTTATACAGGGTGTATATACTCGACTCACGTAGTTGTTCATTTAACTTACAATATATTTGTCACAAATAATATTTTAACCTGCATAAAATCAAATGCTAGACTGGAAGACTAATGTGCATTGTCCAACAGAACGCCTCTCTCTAGCATCAAGTCCGTATGTGCTTAATAGAAAACTACTTCATAACTTTAATTCATTGATTAACTGTTCTTGACTCTACCGTCTTGAACTGAACGCGACGCGTCTGGCGCCGCGCTTCCGCTTTTAGATTGTCTTGAAATGTTGCGACTCAACCTGCTACGTTCGTTTTCGTTGTCCGAACGAGAAACAGCATTATGAACATCAATGGTCTTGCAAAACAACAAATGAACTTCATCAGAATACGCAGTTAAGAAATCTGATATGCAAAAACTCGCTGGCTTTTATTTATCTATGACCGAAAAAGAGACAGTAATGCGTAAAAAAAATATCTTACCATGTCCACGGACGCACAGCAAAAAGAGAGAAATAAGGACATGCTTCATTTTTCCAGGTTTTTTTTTTTGTTAATTGTAAAAAGGTTGATGCAGATTCGGTGAAGAAAAGACGCCCCGTCCCTCTATTTTCGCTTTGAGTGAAAGTAATAATCAGAGAGGCTCGGAGCGATGACGTAGAGGAGTACAGCAAGGGCTTTCTTCTGCTAATGATTGTACATTATCCGAAAGCTAAATAAATACGCTTCCCGTTGATGCGTGGTTTGTTAAAATGGGACAATATTTGGCCGAGATACAACTATTTGAAAATCTGGAATTTGAAGGTCCAAAAACTCCTAAATATTGAGAAAATCGCCGTCTAAATGAAGTCCTTAGCAATGCATGTTACTAAGCAAAAATTAGTTTTTTTTCGGGAGGAAATTTACTAAATATCTTGATGTTGTAGGAGTTTTAATACCATTTTGACCCAATGCATTTTTGGCTGTTGCTACAAATAATCCCTTGCTACTGGTTTTGTGCTCCAGCGTCACATATTCATAAAATACTGTGTAAACATTATGTTATGTTGCTATATTAAGTATACTTTCACAAGGCACACACTATACATATAGATAGATAAATAGATAGATAGATAGGTAGTTAGACAGACAGACAGACAGTTGTACAGCTCTACTATCAAAAAAAAGGTTAGATTTAGTTTTTAATCTCAAATATTTTGGTAAATCGAAAAAGATTATACTTTTCTAGGTGGGTCGTGGAATGGCAAGGTTTGGGAACCCTTGGGGATATTGGACTGTACCGTAACTGTTCTAACTCTGAGGGGGATTAGTTGTGATATTTGTTAATCTATATCCGATTCCCAGCTAATATAACATCACTGGTGGCCCACTGGCGGCATAGTCGACGGCCCACTGGTGGACGTTCACTGGCGTTTTGCTCATCATATTTCAGACAAATAAATCAGAATATTTCATGGAGCTTAGAGAAAAATTAAACATTGTTAGTCAATACAAAGTTCACTCAAAAATCACTCAAAATACTTTAAGGCAATGATAACAATAAATCATATTTGAAAGGTTGGTATGTTTATATATAGTTGCCATGATCTGGAGTCTTCATTAGTGTTGGTCTCATTTAGATGACCACAGGTGAGGATCCAAGCTGTAGTAACACTAGCATGAGTAACCTGAGAGCCAAAGGAGAAGGTTTAGCATATAGATATTATTTCACCCTAAAGATGTTCATATGCATTTATTAACACAAGGCTAAGAGATGTGTTCTGTGAATACACCACTAAAAAGATTTATTTTTAATCTAGATTTAAACAAAGATTCTATGTCACACCACTGGACTGATTTGTGTTTGTTTCACTTTGGATATTCTCCAGCTGTACATTAAAAGAGCAGATTTTTTTTTACATTATTTAGCTTACTTTGCTATAATTTGGTTAAATCTCAATCTGATTTTATTCCATATCCATTAGTAAGCATACAATATGTCCTCAGTATTAATTGAACAGATACAGTCTATATATATATCACACTGAAGTGGGAGGAACATCATATTTCAGTATTTCATCAGTATTTAAGACAACTGTTGAGGGTCTTTTATTCATTTATTTTTTTATCTTTGAAAGAAGTCACCACAGACCCGACGGTTTGGGCAACGTGATCCTGCCCCAACAGAAATGGAAGAAGTGTTACAGCAGTTTACAGAGGTCAACATCCGCCAGAAGCAAATTGTGAAACACCTGGCCACTCAACAGGGCGAGATGGAGCAGGAGTCTGCTGCCCTCCAGACAGTCGCAGCTAAACATGCTCCGCTGCCTGATCCCCGTGTCCAAGCCACCAAATTTCTGCCTGACCTGCCACCAGACACTGCCTGTAAGTTCCTGGCCATCTGGCAGAGCCCATTTACCATCTTGGAGAGAGTTGGATGAGTCACTTATTGTTGAGTCAGCCCAGACGCTGGAGGGCTGACCAAATTTATCATGTCAACCTCCGTGGGAAGCAGCCATCCGGAGCTGTGGCCGTAAAGTCTCCGGTGCATGTCATGGCGGCAACCCCAGAACCCAGTGGTGTACACACCGGAAGTAAGGGATGCCGTCAAGCTGAAGAAGGAGTCCTATTGGGCCTGGTTGGCTTGTGGGACTCGTGAGGCAGCTGACAGGTATTGGTGGGCCAAGCAGACTGCTGCCCAGGTGGTTGTGCAGGCAAAAACTCGGGTCTGGGAGGAGTTTGGGGAGGCCATGAAAAAGGACTATCGGACGACCTCAAAGAGGTTTTGGCAAACCATTTGACGCCTCAGAAAAGGGAAGCAGTGCCCTAGCAACACCATATACAGTGCTGGTGGGAACCTGCTAACCTTGACCTGGGATATTGTCGGGCGGTGGAAGGAATACTTTGAGTATCTTCTCAATCCTGCCAACACGTCTTACATTGAGGGAGCAAAGGCCGAGGACCCAGGGGGGACTCGACCATCACCCTGGCTGAGATCACTGAGGTTGTTGAGAAGCTCCTCGGTGGCAAGGCACCAGGGGTGGACAAGATCCACCTGGAGAACCTCAGATCTCTGGATGTTGTTGGGGGGCTGTCTTGGCTGACACGCCTCTGCAGCATTGCATGGACAAGGGGGACAGAGCCTCTGAACTGGCAGGTCGGGTGGTGGTTCCTCTTTTTAAGAAGGGGGACCGGAAGGTGTGCACCAACTATATGGGAATCACACTCCTCAGCCTCCCTGGGAAAGTTTATGCCAGGGTACTGGGTACTGGAGAAGAGAATCCGTCCGATAGTCGAACCTCAGCTACAAGAGGAACAATGCGGGTTTTGTCCTGGACGTTGAACACTGGACCCTCTTCAGGACACTGGAGGGTTCCTGGGAGTTTGCCCAACCAGTCCACATGTGTTTTTTTGGATTTGGAGAAGGGATTCGACCGGGTTCCTTGCGGTGTCCTGTGGGGGGTGCTCTGGGAATACGGTGTAAGGGGCCCATTGTTAAGGGCTGTCCTGTCCCTGTATGATCAGAGCAGGAGCTTGGTTTGCATTGTCGCATTAAGTCAGACTTGTTCCCAGTGTATGTTGGACTGCGACAGGGCTGCCCTTTGTCACCGGTCCTGTTCATTATTTTTATGGACAGGATTTCTAGGCGCAGCCGGGAGGCAGAGGGGGTCTGGTTTGGTGACAACAGGATAGCGTCTCTGCTACAAGCGGCCAAAATGAGTTTCTTCCGTAGAGTACCCTTAGAGATAAGGTGAGGTGTTCAGTCACTCGGGAAGAGCTCGCAGTAGACCCGCTGCTCCTCCACATCGAGAGAGGCCAGGCAGGTGGCTCAGGCATCTGTTCCGGATGCGTCCCAGACGCCTACCAGTGGAAGGGTTCCGGGCATGTCCCACTAGGAGGAGTCCCCAGGGAAGACCTAGGACACGCTGGAGGGACTATGTCTCTCGGCTGGCCTGGGAGCTCCTCAGTGTTCCCTCAGAAGAGCTGGAGGAAGTGT
Organism: Puntigrus tetrazona; assembly: GCF_018831695.1. Classification (NCBI taxonomy): domain Eukaryota; kingdom Metazoa; phylum Chordata; class Actinopteri; order Cypriniformes; family Cyprinidae; genus Puntigrus; species Puntigrus tetrazona. The sequence goes on from NC_056720.1 coordinate 4,749,298, forward strand.
CTGGGGAAAGGGAAGTCTGGGCGTCTCTGCTTAGACTGTTGCCCCCACGACCCTGCCCTGGATAAGCGGAAGAAGAAGACATCATCATAATTTATGTTCTTCCCATAACCATTTTGGAACCTCATCTAAAAGGGGTCACCAACTCAGTTTTTTGTGTCAAGCAAAACAACCATCCATTTGCCTATTAAATATTAGCACCATAATTCTATGCACGAGCACATGCATGGAAATACCTGTTTGAAAGCATTTGCAGCACTGCTAAACATTACACTCTGTTCTGTGGCCTGCTCCCAAGCCCTTTCCCTCGACACACTGTTTTGTAAACAACCCTAGCTCAGTCCATTTCCCCTCTAAACTCTACAGAGATATGTATGGGGCTGCATCTGACTTGGACATCAGCCAAGCTCACACGCAGAGCACATTTACTCTCTCCCGAAAAAGAAAAGCTTGTATATATTAATTTTTCAACAATTTAGGATTAATTATTTTGATGTCTCCCTATCTAATACTATATGGCAAGATCATGAGATTAAGTCAGGTATTTTAATTATTGGGACATCAAAGATATTCTGGGAGGCAGGTTTATAACACTGTTCTGACGTATGGTCCGATTTTAAAAACACGATCATATGCCTCAAGTATTATCTGAATGTACATATATATAAAAAGGGCCACATGTTGCAAATCAAACACACGTACAGCTTAGCACACCATGCAGAAAACCTTGAAAGCTTCATATGGCCTTATATTGAAAACATATTTGCACGAATTAGTAACATATGTGGAATTCACAGAGTAAATTGGACTGTTGTTTATTGGATTGCTGGATTCTAAACAGTCTATTAAATTGAAGACCCCACGGTACACCGCTTTTCCCACATATCTGTAGATTAATCCCTATAAAGGTGAAGAAGTTATTCAGTCAAGAACAGATCTGAGAAAGTGATTTTTCTTTAAATTCTTTAATGAATAAAATGCATTCTTAATAAAAGCTTTTAAACAAGGGTGGTCTTTTCATGCAAGTTTACTTATGGTACATTTCATATCCACTGGTAATTCAAAGAGCTTAACAAAACAATCATCACAAACAAGAAACAAAAAGAATACAATTAAATAAAAATCTATATTCAACTGATTTTAAACTATCTTTCCAACGAGCTTACCTATGAAAGAAAGGATTTGATATTGGTCTATAGTTGCTCATTGTGGTGTTATCAAGACAACTGTAGTTTTCAGGAAGTTTGGAAAAGTCCCAGAAAGAAGTGAGGCGTTCACCACTTCCAGGAGATCTGCTTCTAAACAGAGATTTCAGTCGATTCTGTGTGAATTCTGCACTAGATCGTTTCTCAATCGCCTTTCTGACATTACTGACCTTTTCAAAGATGGAAGCAAACTCATTGCATTTGTTGTTTCACCATTAAACATGTAAAAGGAAAGGTTCACCCAAAAATAAAAGTTTGCTGAAAATGCTAGATCTAGATGAGATTGCTTCTTCGTCAGATCACATTACACTGGAGGTTATTATGCGTTATTATGGAATATGGAGTTTGGCTCGAAGCTATCTCAGTGATTTCCCCAGAATCACCGCTAGTCCATTGTGCATTGTGTACAAAGCTTTCCTGAGTTTATTGTCATGTCTTTCTATGGCTGCCGCATGCAGTTTTTTTGTTTCAATTCATCGGGGATCATTTGTTCTGACCAAGAAACAATCTCAGAGTCATAACATTTTGTTTCCCATTTTCATGTGAATTATTCATTTAAACGTGTTTCATTTAAACACCCGCCTGCTTAATAACAGTATGGAAAGCATCCAGTAAACAGCATTCAGTAACATATAAAATACATATAAAACACATTCAGAATTGTGTTGCTGCTTCTCTTCACAGTGTCTTTCAGTGCAGTTATTACAGGTTCCTGAGATTCAGAGGTTAATCTGAATCTCTGATTCTGAATGTTGATTTTTCATGAGTCAACATTTGCTGGATTTGAAGCTTTAACGGCAAATTTACAACACCATAAAAAAATTGTAAAACCTAACTCGATTCCCGTTTAAAACACCTGTACACTCTGTAAAGCTCCTAATACAAAAAAACTGTAAATTACTGTAAACATTAGCATCTTTAAAAACCTCAAGCTCTTTTTGTTCTATTGGATATGTTTTTTTTTTCTGTTTTTTACTTTATTTTGTTGGCTCAAGAAAGCATTTTAAAAACATTCTAACTCTTCTTAAAACTACTACTACTAATCTTTCTGGTCACGCTTTGTCAAACTCATTTACAGTAGCTGCCAGTTTACTGTTTGTCTCATCTGAAGCTAAGCTACATGACTTAAAAAAAAAATTTAATAAATAATTGTATTTGAAGAGTTCAGATGCAAAAGCCTCTAAAAGCCATTTTGGTCAAAAACGAGACTCCACACACAGTATATGTTTATCGAGAACTTCAAATGCGCTAAACGCCAGCCTCAAGCCACTGAGAAGAAACATCACTTACATAGAAACCTAAGTAGCCAGAAAGAAAGAAATGCTCATTTTAAAGAAAAATGTTTGATTCTGAACTCTTTATTATTTAAATGACTTAAGTTCTTATGTTCAAATTTTATTTTATTTAATTTTTAATTTAAATTAGTTGAAATTGGGACTAAGTTTTACTAGTACCAAATACTGAAATCTTGGTATCTTGACACTTTTAATTTCCCAGATTTTCTTTATGTTCCCTTTCAATGAAAGAATCACCATAAAACACGAAGTTACTGTGACGTCTCGTCCGCAGCCTCGGTTTCAGTTGGATTCATTGGCAGTAGTCACAGACGTTGTCTTTATCCATCTTTAAGAAAACAGATTCTCAGAGGAAGAAATTTTTAAACATATGTATTATCATTATATTATTTCCTAAACGGCCTGCACATCTAAAAGTCTTAAAAGCACTAAATAGCCCATTAACAGAGTACTCTTTCTTGCTCTACTAATAAAGCAGTATTTAGATTTTTTTTGTGGGGTCACTTCCTTTTTTTTCCAAGTTCTGCTTCTTTAGTAAGAAAAACTGTTAAAGTTCTAGAAGTGAGTTGTAATGTGGGTTTTAACTTCATACGGTAAATATTAGTGCTGTCTAATAATTTTATAATATTAGAAAATAATTTATATATATTTATATATATAGATAATAATTTCGAGTAATCATATACAAAATAAAAGTTTTTGTTTACATAATAAATGTGTATTGATGTTAATTTATCATGTATATATATGTGTATATATATATATATATATATATATATATATATATAAGACACCATGTACAGCATTTGAAAATATTTATTTAAATATGTGTTTATGTGTATTTATATTCATATAAATATATTTAATATACAAAACATTTCTTTAACTATATACATGCATGTGAGTTTGTACACGCATTTTGATGTGATTAATCGCCATAAATTATTTGACAGCACAGTAAATATGATAATAATACATATAATATTATTATTCATTCTAAAATGTATTCATACCACTGTTGCTATTAGATAATACAAAATGATTTTGCAGACAGGCAGATTAATTGTAGTTTCTTACCTGTCTACCGAACTGTATCACCATGTCCGTAACGTAATCTATAAATGATAACAAACACACACAAAATTAAACACACATTACTTTGGTTAATTAGAATACTAATACAAAACTTAAAGATTAATTTTAAAAATTGTATATGGCCTGTATGTAACACTCACCATTTCGTCCCGCTTGACGCTTGCGATAGTACATCACTCCAGCAACAACGAGCAGCAGAACGACAACTAAACATATTATTCCTGCTACAGCGGCGGAAGACAGACCAGAACCTGAAACCACTAAAGACAGACAGTTATCATCATTTTAATTATTAGTTTTTTGACGATTTTTGCGTAAATTTGACAGCCTTCAGATTATTTTCGGCTGTGCATACATGAACATATCATATAATCAAAAAAAAAAAGAGCTTCTTTCTTTTATGTTCATGTGTTCATGTTTTATCATCACTTGAATCCAGGATGGTTTAATCAAAAATACTACTTTTTGGACAAACACACACACACACACACACACACACACACAAAAACACACGTGCATCTCTCATCATTGGCTGAGAAAAAGTTAAGGGAAAAGGAAATAAATGTCTAAATCGGGGCTGCCCAACCCAGTTCCTGGAGATCTATCTTCCTGCAGATATTAGCTCCAGACTCTGGCTGCCTTCCACTCTGGTAGACACGTACTCCCGAACTTCCCTAACCACTATCACTCGAGGGATCCCTACTGCCATTCTTCACTTTGTCAAGTGGACGTGGGAAGTTTATACGTTCAGACCCTTGATCCCTGTCTTTTTCCCAGAGGCAGCTAGTCTGTTTCATGTGCACATTTCAGCCTGCTCCAAAGTCCACTGTGCAACACCGTTATGACATTGTCGCAGATTGCGTTTTATTTAATTTATTATTAAACAGCTCATGCATACCGATATACGAATAGAATGCTGCCCCAAACAAATTCGCAACAGGAAAATAAACCAACTGTATAGCAGATTTCAATTGTTCAAGGGCTTAGGTCGTTCCAGCTTAGCGCATTGCAAGGGTACTGCCAAGAAGTGGGCAATCATGCAACATAATCGATGGCATACATCTGAGTGAACAAGGCGGAGGGAGGTTTGCAAGTGAAGGGCATAAAAAACTGATTGGAATGCAGCCCTCATCAAATACAGTAATTAGGATCTAAGGGCGCACTTGATAATTACAAATGATCAGGGTTGTAACTGAACTCCACAAACAGGGCTGAGCACCCCTGATCTAAATAATACTCACTTGGGACAGTGATGGTGAAGATCTTTTTGATGCTAGTTCTGCTGTTGCTGATCTGTAGTTTATAGAATCCAGAGTCTGTAGTCTTGATGTTCATGATGGTCAGAGATCCAGTCTGATGATCCAGCTCCAGTCTGTCTCTGAATCTCTCTTTACACTCATCATCTGTACAGATCTGACTCTGATCTCCAGTGATTTGAGTATCATTAAAATACCATGTCAATAAATCATTTGGGTTTTGTATCATTCCGGTGTCTAAAGTGACAGATTCTCCCTCCTTCACTGACTTTATCTTCATTTCATCTCGTTCAGCAGCAGAAACGCCTGAGACACAAACCAAAATCAGTTAAAACCAACAAATCAAATCAATTGCAAACAAATCCCACAGAATGAAAGACCTGTGGATATGAAAGTGATTTTCTGGTTTTACTTGACTTAAATGCACAAAACTTGGTAAAATAAACATAATTGCTCACCAAAGACAGTAACACTGAACATCTCGTGACTGATGCTGCTGCCGTAGATGACTTGATTATGATAAAGTCCAGAGTCTGTGGTTCTGGTGTTCATGATGATCAGAGATCCAGTCTTATGATCCAGCTTCAGTCTGTCTCTAAATCGCTCATCACTATATTTACACTGAACATCTGTACACATAAAACCGAGATCTCCAGTGGTTTGTGCGATGCGAATGTCATCAAAATACCATCTAATCTCGTCTTGTTGGTTTGTTTCAACACCAGTGTGTAGAGTGACTGAATCTCCCTCCATTACTGACAAGCTCTCTGCAATGCTCTCAACATTACCTGAAGAAATAAACATTATGAGAATATCCCAAAAATTTGTAAAACACTGCAAAAACTTCATTTTCTACAAATCATAAAGATTGAGAGTAGTGCAAGACAATATGTGCAAGACATTTCACATACTTGATCAGACACCAACGAGTTTCATCGACAACTCACCAGTAACATTAACCCAAAAGCTCTTTAAGACGGTGTATCTGATGGTGGTTATGAGTAGATAATAGAGTCCAGAGTCTGTGTTTCTGGTGTTCAAGATGGTCAGAGATCCAGTCCTATGATTCAACTTCAGTCTGTTTCTGAATCTCTCATCAGCATATAAACACTGAACATCTGTACAAATGAAACTAAGATCTCCATTCATTTCAGCGATGCGAACGTCATTAAAAATCCATTTCATCAGATAATTGGTTGTTTTCACTACACCAGAATCTAAAATGACAGATTCTCCCGCCTTCACTGACTTTGTCTTCAGTTTATCTTGTTCAGGAGCATCTGTAACAGAAATCAACAGCTGCATACACAGTATGAGAGAACTGTGGATCAGGTAAGAAATGTAATGACTTACAATTGACAGAAACACTGAAGAGTTGAAGACTGTCACTGCTGATCTGTAGTTTGTAGAGTCCAGAGTCTGAGGTTCTGATGTTTGTGATGGTCAGAGATCCAGTCTGATGATTTATCTTCATTCTGTTGGATGTCTCTGCACTACACTGAACATCTGTACAGTTCTTACTCTGATCTCCAGCGATGTCAGCAACTGGAATAGCATTAAAATACCATCTAATCTCTTCTTGTTGGATGGTTTCCACATCAGTGTATAGAGTGACTGAATCTCCCTCCATGACTGACACTAGTGCTATATCTGTATCAACACCGAAGAAAAATGAAGAACAAATAAACAGTTAATTACATTTGAAAGAACTTTTTTTGGCTTTGTCAGTTTGTCTAAACACACTTGCATTTCAGAGTATTTCATGTCGCCTACATTCATTTCATACATTTAGCACAAATATATACTTTTTTTGAACTTCTTCTACTACTGAACTGAACTATATTATTGAAATGATACAGTAATGTTAACAGTTTGTATAATATGGTGCACAGTCCGAGGAGTTTTTCTGATTGCAGTCATTCGGATTAGTCTGCTAACATTACACTGCAGAGCAAACATGAAAAAGCACTGTATGGTGCTAGTCTAGAGCTAATACAATCTACTTTCAACCCTTCAGGAAATGCCAATGACGTAAAGGCTCCGTCGCACCACACAGGAACATAGTTCAAGAAATAGGTTGCGGTATTATATCCTGAACTATGAAGTTATTTGAAAATAATGGCAAGAAGAGGTAGTAGTAGTTGGTTGGAAGGAGTAGACATGTGGAGGAGGGAGAGGATAGTTGGATTAAAAAGTGAGAAGAAGAGCTAGGGTAGAGAAGTGAGAATGTATATTGTACTTTGCAGCGTTTTATGTTCGTTTATACACAAGTGAAACCTGTGAAAGTATATTTCTGCCATGGAATATAAAGGGCAAAAGCTGATTGTGACTTCATCTTAGAATTCTGTTTTTCCAGCAATTGTGAATTTACAGTATTTTATCGTTCTGAACTGCAAGAAGCAATCCTGCAATTCCAATAACAGACGTCTGAATTGTAAACGGTCACAGTTACTGTTTTTACTTTTTATGTGATGGAAACAGGCTTGCATTGTAACCAAAGGCCATGTTGTAAATTGACTGGAAAGCAATTTCAATTCATCAAAACCCGGCAATTTTGTGATTCTGTCTTTCGTTGCGAGTACTATCCACCCTAAACTCTGTTTTAAATAGAACAGATAGTATGATATATATGAACACTGGGACGTAGAGCTAGTCTTTTATTTGTTTTAAATACCTAATGATTTAATTTTAAGAGGCGTACGGATCCGGTTCGACTCGCATGTTTGTATTTGACCGAATAACTGCTGGTGATGCAGTTAATAATTCCCATTATATGATGCTAATAATCATTAATAGCTTATTATTTGCACGTAAAATGAGGCTTTTGAAAGCTCACCACTGGAAAGGGGGCGGAATGTTGCGCAATAATTTTTCCCCTTCATTGATTGTGTTTTTACAATTGTTGGAGGTCAAAATCGAAACTACAGTATATCAATTAATCTCTCCATCTACAATTTAGCAAAACGCCGTCAAACGTTGCCGTTTACCCTTTCACGTCCGTTTTTACCTTTAAAGAGAAACTGTAGTAAAATGTCGTGCATAAAACTGATATTACACCAAAACTTACCCCGTTCGCTTTTATCGCAGGAAAAAAAGAGATAGCGTAAATGGAAAAGAGCAGCATAAATGTCTTACCCAGGCCACAGACACGCAAAAGCGAAAGGAGAAGAATAAAAACGCGCTTCATTTTCAGGCGATGCTCGTTCTGTGAAGTAAAGGTCTGTTGCTGTAACGCAGTAAGTGAAAGTAAACCGGGAGACTGATGTAGTGAAGCGTGGTCACGTGAGACACGAGATGCAAACGCTTCTCTTTGTAAAACACTCCTCTTATGTAAACGGTATTTTGTATGAAGGTTATTTATCGCAGGCTAAATAAATTCAGAGCTAAGAAACAGGCAGCTCCGGGCAGCTCTACGTAAAAATAACACGAGAGTAAAAAGTAAATAATGCACTAATCGCCATTTAGCCTGTCCACGGAGGATTTCCATAAAATGAATAATCACACAATATTGAATTGAAAATGCCAAGTTTATAGCTTAATGTCGGAACAGTTTTAAGGACGAAAAAAAAACATTATGCAAACGTTACTCGGTTTTCTGCTGAACCGGAACTTGTTTTTTTTTTTAGAAGACTGGTGACATAACATGAGAAAAGATGAGGACACAATACAAACTTTTCCACACACACTCTTATTTGCTTCATACGTTTAGTTTGACGGCATAACTTACAAGACATTTAGTAAAGTGTTGTTTTTTTCTGCCTTAAAAGTCCTGTGCTTTAAACAGTCTGTTGTCTGTTATTTAGGCTACTGCTCCTTTTATTTAACTGAATCGGAGAGTTAACAGAAGTGTTTCATCTCTCTCTAGTGTCCAAAACAGAAAATACATCTCCATTATTTAAAGCGCCCTTTTACCCGATAGAGAGCGCTATAAATAGATACTGCCGTTCAAGCCTGAGTTAACAGAGGAAATTGCATTTTTTAATTTTTTTTATTGCCTCATGTATTTTTATAATGTTATTTACGTGTATATATTTATAGTCACATGAACTCGATCACATATAAATATATTTAATACATAAACGTAACATTTTTTTAAGCATATATATTAAATTTGAATGAGATTAATCGTTTGACATATATGCAAGTAAATCATTCTTTGAAGAAATGTGCATCAGTAAGATTCAGACTGATACAAGCTCACGCAGCGGGAACATTTATACATAATACATAAAAATATATTACAAAAACGCTTATGTGTCAGCTTTAGTGTTTTTTCAGTGCTATTATTACAGTCTCAATCACTGATACAACGGTGAGACTTTAACTTTAACATCCTACCAAAATAAGGATCAATGGTTCACCTTGGCGCAATTTTGGACAGTATCTGGAGGGCAGAGGATCAGAGAGCTCATCAAAAATATCTTAAATTTTGTTCCGAAGGCGAACGAAGGCATTGCATGTTTTAAAACGACATGAGGACGAGTATTAAATGACAGAGTTTTCATTTTTGAATCAAAGTGCTCGGTGGAGAATGACTGGATACGATACAAGTAACACTGAAGCTCCTAGAAATGCTGGTTTTGATGAACAGTATGAACTCTTTTACATGAAGTTGCTAATCTGACCATTTATAGCACGTTTTCAAAGAATTCTATTTCATGATGATGGTATAAAGCGTCTCTGTTAGAGACCGGTTATTTTGCATAACGTGTTTGACGGTAAATGCAAGTTGCGAAAAGGAACTCAATGCAGTCCGTGCTTACTGTGTTTATTTGCAAACAAAACTTATTGTACTTTTGTTCATATAGCAGTTTTAAAATAAACGTGTGCAACCACTTTTTAGTTTACTATTGACTTGTGGGCATAATAATGCAATTAATTGCTATCGATTGCAGGAAAACCGTACGATTGATGCGATTAATCACAACATATCTTTAACAACGAACTGAGTGATGATCATCACATATGTAGGGAAAAAAAACAACAACAAATGACAAAGAGAAAACCTTTCACTGCTCTTGAATCAATAAAAAAATTATTCAACAGACTATTCAGCGTTTTAGTTATATGCTTGATTTTCGTAACATTGCTTAATACATTGAATAAACGCAGCAATTTAAAGTTTATTACGTTTGTATATTTGTTCTATTGTAGTAATCCCGTAATTTGCTTCTTTATATCTTCAATATCAAAAAATATGGCATCATGACGATACAACTTATCATATCATATCATAACAACTTATACAACAAGTCTATACAGAAAACATATACTAATATCGTAATTGAAGAGAAAAGGTATTACGTTATGAGATTTTACTCACCTGTTAGGTTAACAATGAAGCTCTTTATGATCCTGATTCTGCTGAAGATCTGTAGTTTATAAGGTCCAGAGTCTGTGGTTCTGATGTTCATGATGGTCAGAGATCCAGTCAGATGATCCAGCTTCAGTCTACAGTATCTCAAACTGAATGAGTCATTACTTTCTGCATATTTCTCAAAGCTTTTGAGCTGCTGTTGCTGCAGGACTAGACGCTTTATACTATAGTCTAGGTTGGGTCTTCATTTCTGACATGCTGCGTTTAAGCATTTGTAAATACGACTGAAAAGATCTATGGTTTCGGGTAAACTTGCATGAAAAGAAAATGTAGGCATTTTAGAAACATGGTAATTGACTGCATATTGTGTGAAAACAACCCAAATTGTGGTAATGGTATGGTCACAGCAAACAGATGTTGTGCTGATTGGGTTTAGAGCTTTCACACAGATTCTCATCCGAATTTTGGTTTATTAGTCATTTTTAGTTCACTTTAGTGTTCACTAACTGCCCTTAATGAAATGTTTCCCGTAAAGCGTTTGCATATAGGAAACATCAGACAACTCAATTGAAGAAATGACGCTGATTATTATTTTATTTTTGTGAGGAGGCATATTACAGCGCATCGGCTCCGACAGTGCAGTGACTTTTCTGAAAACATTTACAAAAATAAGCATGATGCACAATTGTCTTGTGAATATATCTAAAGATACCAATACGTATGCGCGCGTTACAATATTAAATGCGTATTGTTGTCACCAGTAAAAAGACGGTGAAATAAAAAAATTCAAATGTGCTGGAAATGTAGTCACCCTCAAGCCATCCAAGACGTCGACGAGTTTGTTTCTTCATCAGGTCATATTACATTTTCCCAGTTCTCTTCCTGTTTCCTGTGCAGTGTTTGTGGTCCTTTGTGGTTGTTCTTGTTTGGTTAAGTAGTATAATCAAGAGTTTCCTGTATTTGTTTTCTGCTCATGTCCAGGCTGCTGCATGCAGTTCGGTTTTGTTTCAGTTGACTGCAGAGGATCCATTGGTGAACAAGTGATCTAGTTCTAAACCTCTCCAAATCTGTTCTGATGAAGAAGCAAACTTGGATGGATGTGTTTTTTTGCTTTCTTGCATGTGAACAGCTAATTTAAATGTGATTAAAACACCCTTCCTAGACCCTACACCTTGCTTAATAAGCGCACCTAAGCTTGTGAAACAGTTGTTGTACATTTGCATAATTAAATATTTTAGTAAGCAATTAATACTCATCAATACATACATTTAAAAGTGTAATCCAGTATATAATAATGTGTTTTTTGAACAATAAAGCATGTTTGTTACACCAAATATTGACCTTTAAAATAGCATGTCATAACCACTTTAACTGTTCATCTTCTACTTGAAACTTTCTGGTCAGGCTTTCTCTGTTTGCTTATTTAGTTACTAATTCGCTTTTCTGAAGCTATGTTACATCATTAAAAAAATACATGTAGCCTACTTTTTATTTATTATTTAGGATAAGTAATGAAATTGGTATTGCATTAATTTACACTGGTGTTGGTGCTGAATATTGAAATCTAGCTGTTTTACAGCTTTTCATCGCTTTTTCTTTCAGTAAAAGCGTTTAAAAATAATGCTACCATGATGTCTTATTAGCATCCTTGGTTTCAGTGGGATTAAGAAGATGATTCATTGGCAGGAGTCATCAACAGGGTCTTCAGTGCCATTCATCTTTAAGAAAACAGATTCCCAGAAATAACGATTGCTGTTGAATGTTTCTCTTCACATTGATTAGAATAATGTACACGGGAAGAATTTGGATATTCATGTAAAATGTCTGACAAAAAAGTGACTTATTGTGCGTAATCCTACACTTTAAAATCCGTATTTATGTTAAACCATGATCCAAAACTATATTGCCAAAAGTATTCGCTCACCTGCCTTGACTCGCATATGAACTTAAGTGGCATCCCGTTCCTAATCCATAGGGTTCAATATGACGTTGGTGCACCCTTTGCAGCTAAAACAGCTTCATCTCTTCTGGGAAGGTTGCCCACAAGGTTTAGAAGTGTTTATGGACGAGAAGACCTGGTTCTCAGTCTATGCTCTAATTCATCCCAAAGTTTTTCCATTGGGTTGATGTGCAGGCCAGTCAAGTTCATCCACACCAGACTCTGTTATCTATGTCTTTATGGACCTTGCTTTGTGCGCTGGTGCATGTTGGAAGAGAAGGGAGCCAGCTCCAAACTGTTCCCACAAAGTTGGGAGCATTGAATTGTCCAAAATGTCTTGTATGCTGAAGCATACAGAGTTCCTTTCACCGGAACTGAGGGGCCAAGTCCAACTCCTGAAAAACAACCCCACACCATAATCCTCCCTCCACTTGGCACAATGCAGTCAAACAAGTAGCGTTCTCCTGGCAACCGCCAAACCCAGACTCATCCATCAGATTGCAAGATGGAGAATTCGTCACTCCAGAGAAGAGTCTCCAGTGCTCTAGAGTCCAGTGGCGGCGTGCTTTACACCACTGCATCCAACACTTTGCGTTGCTCTTGTTGATGTATGGCTTGGATGCAGCTGCTCGGCCATGGAAACCCATTCCATGAAGCGGTCTGCGCACTGTTCTTGAGCTAATCTGAAGGACACATGAAGTCTGTAGATCTGTAGCGATTAACTCTGCTGAAAGTTGGCGATCTCTTCACACTATTCACCTCAGCGTCTTCTGACCCCTCTACATCAGTTTACATGACCTATGACTTTGTGGCTGAGTTGCTGTCCTTCCCAAACGCTTCCACATTCTTATAAAACAGCTGACAGTTGACTGTGAAATATTTAGGGAATTGCACGACTAGATTTGTTGCACAGGTGGCATCCTACCACAGTTCCACGCTGGAATTCACTGAGCTCCTGATAGCGACCCATTCTTTTACAAATGTTTGTAAAAACAGTCTGGATGCCTAGGTGCTTAATTTCCTACACCTGTGGCCACGGAAGTGATTGAAACACCTGATTCTGATTATTTGGATGGGTGAACGAAATGCTTTTGGCAATATAGTGTAGGTTACTATAAGTAAAAATACTATAATTAATTAGAAAAAAATTAACGCTGTTCTTAATTATAAAATAATAGAGTAGTACTTGTAGAGTCGCTTAATACTAATGTCTCTATGCAATATATACTGAATCAATTCACACAAAAACGATTGTTCAGTTAGTATCTTACCTGATTATTGAAGTGCAGCGTAAGGCCTGTTTAAACAATACCAAATATTAATTAAATAAAATATATAATAAAAATACAAAATAAAACAATTTGTACATAATACTCACTACTTTGTTCTGCTTGATGTTTGCGATAGTACATCACCCCAGCAACAACGAGCAGCAGAACAGCTACACCAACACATATTCCTGCTACAGCGGCTGGAGGCAGAACCGATTCTGAAACAGCCAGTTCCTTAGCTGGGACATCAGGTATGTGCTCTATTTCTAACACAAATAAATGGAGCAAAGACACAAATTAAACAATGCTTTAACATTTTTTTCAAGTTTGTCTTCACTGTGCAAATGAAAAGTCTGTGGCGTCAAAAAGTTACCAAAGTCGCAGCGAGTGAATACTAAATTGTCAAATTCATGTTGTGTCTTATTAATGCTTTAAAAAATGATAAGACGCAGCAGTGACACGATCAGACAGTCTATCAACTGTCCCGAGTCTTTCTTGCTGACCCTGGGCAGGTATCGGGGGCCCCGAAAGCCGTGGGCCCCTAGAAATGAAACCACCTTCCTCCCCACAAGCCCTGGAAAAATTTAAAGATTGACTTCCTGCTCGCCTTTTTCACCTGAGGAACTTGCAGGAGATACATCATTTAATCATAGCCTATTCTCTTAGCAGCTGGAATAATTCAATGTTAAAAAATCATTTTGATGGCGGACTGATCATCAGAAAGGGTAATATGAAACGAATTAAAGTAAATTATATTCCAGTATTCTTAACATTGGTATTGTTAACAGGACGTTTGTCTTGACCAGGGCCATCACTAGGGTGACAATTACTGAGTCTAGAAGAGTAAAGAAGAGACCATTTCAATTTTTTTAAAAAAAAGGGTCCAAACTTCTTGGTTTGAGCATTTTTGAGATTTGAAAGCATTTGTTTACATTTTATCCATTTCCGTTTTGTAAAGCTGCTCAAGGAGAAAACAAACGGATAGCTAAATGACACTCACTATGTACAGTGATGGTGAAGCTCTTTATGATGTTAATTCTGCTGCTGTCGCTGATGTGTAGTTTATATTCTCCAGAGTCTGTAGTCTTGATGTTCATGATGGTCAGAGATCCAGTCTGATGATCCAGCTTCAGTCTGTCTCTGAATCTCTTTTTACACTCATCATCTGTACAGATCTGACTCTGATCTCCAGTGATTTCAGCGATGAGAGTGTCTTTAAAATACCATTTCATCATATTTTTGGTTTTTTTTATTTCTACATTGTCTAAAGTGACAGATTCTCCCTCCTTCACTGACATTTTTTCATTTCATCTCGTTCAGCAGAAACACCTGAGACACAAACGAACAAAAATCAATAGAAAATATACTCCAATGAAAAAAGTTTTTGTTTGTTTTTTTACTTTTAAGACTAAGCATAATGTACTTTTTAGTAAGCATAATGGCTCATAATTTTCTGTCTGATGCTGCTGCCGCTGATGACTTGATTACGATAAAGGGGCACAGTAAGGGTGTAATTTCTACAGAGGGGAATTTTTACTGAATCTCCAGCAATTTCAGTGATGTGTACCATCTAATCTCTTCTTGTTGGATTGTTTTCCCATCAGTATATAGAGTGACTGAATCCATCACTGACTCGTTCTCTAAATTAGCAAAACCTCAAGAAATTAATATAACTATAAGCTAAACAAAATAACCAAAAAGTGTTTTTTTTTAATTTGCATACTGAATCAGACACCTACCAGAGAAAATATGAAAATATTTTTTGGAGTTTGAATCACTAAATGATACTCACCAGTGATTTTAATAATGAAGCTCCTTATGATGCTAAGTCTTTTATTGTTGATCTGTAGTTGATAAACTCCAGAGTCTGTGGTTGTGGTGTTCATGATGGTCAGAGATCCAGTCTGATGATCCAGTTTCAGCCTGTTTCTGTATCTCTCAGTACCATTATTACACTGAACATCTGTACAGTTAAAACCAAGATCTCCATTGATTTCAGCGATGCGAACGTCATTAAAAATCCATTTCATCGAATAATTTGTTGTGTTCACTACACCAGGATATAAAATGACAGATTCTCCCTCCTTCACTGACTTTGTCTTCAGTTTATCTTGTTCAGGAGCATCTGTAACAGAAATCAACAGCTGCTTTAGAAAACAACAAACCATGAGAAATCTATGGATATGACAGTGATTGCTTTCACAGATCAGATAAGAAACACATGACTCACAAAAGACAGAAACACTGAAGAGTTGAAGACTGTCACTGCTGATCTGTAGTTTATAAAGTCCAGAGTCTGTGGTGCTGATGTTTGTGATGGTCAGAGATCCAGTCTGATGATTCACTTTTAGTCTCTCTTTACACTGAACACTTGTACAAGTTTCATTGGAGTCTCTAGTGATTCCAGTGATTTGAATCTCATTAAAATACCATTTAAGCTTTTCTTGTTGGATTGTTTCCACATCAGAGTATAGAGTGACTGAATCTCCCTCCACGACTGACACTCTCTCTGCTTCAGCATAACCTGAAGAAACAAACATAATAAGCCAAATAAAACTGCACAACAGAAAAGTAAAGTGAACTTTTCATAAAGATTGTGAGTAGAGATGTTAATGAGAAGCTACGGTGGCCGATACAGGATTAAGATGTCGTGGTCTGAGACAGAGGTGAGGTTTATTTACAAAGGGAAATTAAATAAATATATGTACATAATTATTTAATGAATCAATATGTTACTTGCGTAGATGCAATACAAATACAGCAGGTTTCACTTTGCACAGTGCATCTGACACTTGTGAGTTTTATCACTATATGATACTCACCAGTGACATTAACAATGAAGCTCTTCATGATGCTGAATCTTTTGCTGATGATCTGTAGTTTATAATCTCCAGAGTCTGTGGTTCTGGTGTTCATGATGGTCAGAGATAGAGTCTGATCGAGTTTCAGCCTGTTTCTGAATCTCTCAGTGCCATTCTTCCTCTGAACATCTGTACAGTTAAAACTAAGATCTCCACTGATTTCGGCAATAGGAATGCCGTCAAAAATCCATTTCATCAAATAATTTGTGGCATTCACTACACCAGGATCTAAAATAAAAGAGTCTCCCTCCTTCACTGACTTCGTTTTGTCTTGTTGAGAAGCATCTGAAACACAAATCAACTTCTGCTGGAGGATCTTTTGCTGATAACAACAAACAAACTACACAACATGAGAGAACTGTGGATCAGATGAGGAACGTAATGACTCACTATAGACAGAAACTCTGAAGACCTGAAGATGACTGCTGCTGCTGTTGCTGATCTGTAGTTTATAAAGTCCAGAGTCTGTGGTTCTGGTGTCTGTGATGGTCAGAGTTCCAGTCATATTATTCACCTTAAGTCTGTTTCTGAATATCTCTGTATCATTAACACACTGAACATCTGTACTGTTCTGATCTCCAGTGGTGTCAGCAAAGCAAAAGCTATTAAAATACCATCTAATTTCTTCCTGTTGAATTGTTTCAATATCCATTATTGACAAAGTGACTGAATCTCCCTCTGTTACAGTCACTGGCACTATATCTGTATCAACAAAAAGAAAAGATATAAACAGTTAATTACAAGCAATCACATACATATGGGAATTCAACACTTTTTGGCTTTCTCAGCTTGTGTAAATCCAATTGGGGTTCAGAGTATTGATTTTTTTATTTTCCCTCATTGATTTCAAACATGTATAGTACAAATACGTGGTTTTAGTTCATCAAACACTACACTGGATAATCTGCTAAATAACAAATTGCAGATTAACATCTGCTTTGTTTCACCTTAGAAAATGAAGAATTTACTTTTGACATGGTTAAATGTTAGGCGATATCTTCCAAAAAAATGTTAATTTTGGCACATTTGTTCTCTGTACAGTGTGGCTATGGCATCACTCTACACTCTCAGTGAAGAAAAAGATACAGAAGGCACGCATTTTATGTCAAATCAAGTTCATGCAACTCAAATCATGCCGCGCCGCATAGTTTTCCATTAAATGTGATTGTATTCATCACAAACCGTTTTTAAAATTGCTTATATCATGCTAGGCTGGAAGTTTTATTGTGCGTTTACCAACAGAACGTCTCTCTGTAGCATACTTTCTATGCTTAATATAGAGAGCCATAACTTTCAGTCAGCGATAAACTGACTATAGTCTTGAAGTGCACGCGACGCGTCTGGCGCGCGGTGGGTATGGCTTCTCGTGCGGCGCGCGTCCGCTTTTAGATTATGCCCCTCTCTGTCCTACAATATAGCAACCGCTGTGAAATATTGCGATTCAACCTGTTAAGTGGGTTTTTATCGTTGACCAGTAGAGAAATAGCAAGAAGAACATCAATGGTCGCGCAAAATAATGAATGAATTTACAATTAAATACGTTGACCGGAAAAGAGGCAGTATATATAGAGTACGTGATATGTCTTACCATGCCCACGAACACACAACAAAAACAGAGAAAAAAGGACATGCTTCATTTTTTTTGGTTGCAAGAACGTGATGCAGGTTCAGTGAAGTCAAGACGCGCTTTCCCTCAGTTTCTCCAGCAAGTGAAAGTAATCATCTCAGCGGCTCAGAGCAGCAGGGCGGGGTCTTTATTCTGCAAATGATTATATACGAACCTGGACCTGAGCCCTGAACCCCTGAACCCAAGGGTCAGAGAGATCTATGCATTATCTGAAAGCTGAACGAAGAAGCCTTGCGTTGATATGGTGTGGGAGATAAATCTAGATGGTCTAAAACATCTTAAAACTGAGAAAACTGCCTTTAAAGTTGTCCGACAGAAGTCCCGACGCATATTACTAATCAAAATTAAGATTTAATAAAGTTACGGTTGGGAATTGACAAAATATCTTCTTGAAACATGATTTTTAATTTAATATCCTAATGATTTCTGACATCATTTTGACAAATACAATGTATTTTTGGCTATTTCTACAAATAAGCCTTTGCTACTTAAGATTGGTTTTGTGGTCCAGGGTTTACTGGAATACTGCATAAACCTATTTTATGTTGCTATACTCCTTATTTGCGACTATTAACGTAATTTGATGAAAAACACAAAAAGCTATTGCTTTCATTGTTTTTGCACATGCACTCTTACATTTTAATACATAATGTCACGTTACGCAAGTAAACAGTAATATAGGATCAAATTATAAACAGTACAGAATAGTGCTAGTACTAACAGTACTATTCTGCAAGAAAATACATTTATAAATTAAAGATGATTATAGAGACCCTAAACACAGTTATCAACATTATCACGATATAGTTCAAATGTTTACTTTTTACCTATAGGCTCAGCATTTAGAATTTATTCACCTTTTTTTAAATGTTAAATATTGCTTGTTTTTGGAGGGAGAGAGAAAGCTGATTTCATAATTGGTTCGGGTGCCATTTTTGCCATTTCAGTCTGCAGATAGTTCAATAGTTCAGAAGACGTGAAATTAAGTGCACGCATCAACAACGGCACAGCTTTCTGTATGATAACGTAGATAAATTTAATTAAATTACACAGAGGGTAAAACATGCTCACTACTAATATATATACATATATATAGTTCACCCAAAAATTAAAACGGCCATCATTTGCTCACCATCACGTCGTTCCAAGTTTCAAAAAATGTCTGTACAATATACAAACAGTAAAAATCAAGGGTAACCAACGTTTCATAACATTCTACAAATGATCTTCTTGTGGGTTCCACAGAAGTTCCTCACAAGAGTAAGGAAATGACAGAAAAGCAAAAAAATCATAACTTTACTCTTAAGTTCCTTTCCGTGTGACAAAAACGCACGATTGAGTTCATTATTAAGAACTCAGTGATAGCTATCATTATTTGTTTCTGTCCTGTTTTATTTATTTACTCCAGTTTAAGGCCCTATAACCTAGCAAAACGTTCATAAGAAACTTGTGGGTCTGAATTTTAACCCCAGTCCAGCCCTGCCTGCATTTATTTACACACTCACCAGATTACACAGCTGCATCCAGTCAAAAACATTCTACATAAATTCTACATTGTTCATTGAGTCTTGCCTCGGCTGCTCTTCCGGTGTTTTGATCTTCTGACCCTCGCCGTTTCCCCTCTACGTACCTGTTTGCCATAGTTTTAGACCCTGCCTGTTTAGACCACGTTCTCGAATAAAGCTTTGCTCTCGGATCCGCACGTCTCTCACCTCGTCTGCCCCGTTACAATACTTTTTTACTGCGATACAATTCATAAATATGAATTATAACACTTAATTAGACCTACATTAGAAATCTAGTACTTTTCTTTCAAGTAATTCATACTTTTACTTGATTATAAAGTACTACATCTTAATGTTCTTAAGGTTAAAAATATGTTTTTATTAAAGGTAGTGCAGTAAAAAGTACAAGTAAAAAGTCTACCTGCTTCTTTGTCTGTTATTTAAGCTACTGCTCCTTTTAACTGAATCGGAGATAACAGAAGTGCTTCATCTCTCTCTAGTGTCCAAAACAGAAAATACATCTCTATTACTTTTACCGATAGAGAGCGCCATGAATAGATACTGCTGTTCAAGCCCGAGTTAAAGTAAAAGTTCACTTTGAAAGTAAAATTTGAGGTTTGTCAGCTTACTCTAAGGGCATCTAAGGTATAGGTGCTATATCCAATTTTGAGATTTTTAAGTCAAACCGTAGTAGTCTATCAGTCATATAATGGCTGTATAATCATATAGGGAACTTTCTTATGCATGGAGTAATCCAAAATAAACCATATCCCAGAACTACTTTATTTGGGTTCCACTTTAAACGATGCTAGGTCTATACTGACATCTATTTAACATGAGTTGAAACGTGATTGCTTAAATCTGAACACAGCTATATTTCCAGTTGCATTTAGTTATTTACAACAAGATAAAGGGATGTTCACTTTATGTTGACAGTAGTAGCTAATACTAAAATATTAAAGACTAACGTCACAAGTAACGGTAGTACAGACTCAGTTCAGTAGCTTTGTGTTTGACTGACTCTCAATAGTGTATTTACACTACATTGAAGTGACACAGGGAACAAATATTCAACGCATGAAGAAAGGGAGGTGCAAAAAGGCACGGAAAGCCAAGACGCCAATAAATAAATAATAATCCTGCATCTTATTAGTGGAGTCCCAACTGATGGCTTATATAAAGGTATATCATTACTAATGTGACACACAAGAAACATTTCATCACGGTTTCCGGAGTCCATGTATTGAGAAAAATATAATTACTGATAGATGTGTTCAATACTTATTTTCTCACCATTTGTCTGTGTGTGTGTATGCTTAAAAGATAATCATTTACCCATGACAGTAACACAGACATTCCTTCGGATGCTGCTGCTGTTTTTCTGTAATACAAAAAGTCCAGAGTCTGTGATGTTGACGTCTCTGATGGTCAGAGATCCAGAGATCTGTACAGATATAACTGTCACCTGTGCGGATTTTAGCAATTAAAATGCCATCTAATCTCTTCTTGTTGGTCTGTTTCAACATCGGGTGTAAAGTGGCAGAATCTCTCTCCATCACTGACACCTCGGTTGAACCAACAGAACAACCTGAAGAACACAGGCAAGTCAAACAAAAAGAAGACTGGCAACCACCCTCTGAAGAGGTTGGAATGATTGGAAGGCATTTACACCAGGTCTTTTCACAGTAACATAACCATCTTATCAGAGAAAATGCGTGAAGTGACCAGATGTAAAAAGGCCCACTGATCATCATGCAATCCATGAATCTGAAATAGATGAATATTACACATATTACACTTCAGGTAATTGTTCTATTTTCCACCACTTTAGGATACAATGCCACGTTTTCCTCCAAAATATGTGTGTGTGTGTGTGTGTAATCCCTTCTGATTAAATCTGCCACATTAGCAGTGTGTTTTCATTTAGAATTTTATTAATTGGACAGAAACTTATATCCACAATACACTAATCAGTTTATGCAAATACCTTGACTTAAAGGTAGATAAAAGTAAATAGTGGCAGATGGACCTGGACACACATGAGATAAAATATGAGATATTCTTGAGTATCATCATGAAATTATGATAAAATATGACAAATTAAAAACTGAAGCTAAATACGAAGCGGCCACCGATGATTTGTTTATAAAATCCATCTCTATCTTCAGCTCTGATGCTCATGATGGTCAGAGATCCAAACTCATCGACCTTCAGTCTGTCTCTGAATCTCAATTTACACCAGTAATTGGTACAGATCTTACTGACATATCCAGTGATTTCAACAATTGTTTTGTCATTAAAATACCACATAATACTTTCCTGTTGTTCTGTTTTAACACCAGTTAGTAGTGTGACTGAATCTCCATTCTTCACTGACACTGGAACACCACCTGCACCAGACACTATTCAAGAAGTAAACAGTTAATTATAAGGCAAACGATCAGGAAAGTGTTGTGGAAACAAATGTAGAACTCGAGATATAACTTTGAAACAAAACTAAGTTTTAATTTTTGAGGAAGTTTTTTTTTTCTTCTGTGCACCGCCTGTCCAAAAAACAAAAAAGAAATCACTGGACTACCATTAGCTTTGATGGCGTAGTAGACAGGCTTGTTAAAATACTGATCACAATAAAGGTGGTAAAAGATCTGACTTTTTTTAACTACTGTTTTAGTAGGGCATGTATACTTTTTCTATTCACTGTACTACATCAAAGATGGAGATAATTAGCATCATAAATTAATTTTACTCACCAGCAGAAACACTGAAGCTCCTAATGATGCTGAACCTGCTGTTGCTGATCTGTAGTTTATATTCTCCAGAGTCTTCTGTTCCAATGTTCGTGATGGTCAGAGATCCTGTCCGATCGAGCTCCAGTCTGTCTTTGAATCTCTCATCAGCATCACAATGAACATCCGTACAGATTTTACTTTGATCTCCAGGGATTCCAGCAATGGGAGTGTCATTAAAATACCATGTTATCAAAGTATTTGGGTTGTTTGTTAAACGACTGTATAAAGTGACAGATTCTCTCTCCATAACTGACTTTTTCTTAATTTCATCTTGTTCAGCAGCAGAAACACCTGAAACACAAACAGCTACTGTAAAGCTGCTTTGACACAACATTGTATAAAGCACTGTATAAATAAAGGTAACTTGACTTTTACTGCAAAGGGAAAAAAAAGATAAGTTACACTACATGAAATAACTGGTGACGGTGAAAAAATATGTTAGTTCACATTATGAACACATTTAACATTCGATTAACCCCAATTCTCTTTGCCTTTGGTTAAAGAACTAAATGCCAACAGGGACGGATCAAACTATTTAAAGCAGATGACGAGAAGCTTATGTGTTTATAGAATAGTTTATAGAGTCCAGTGTGCCGAGTTGTGATATTCGTGATGGTCAAAGATCCAGTCTGATGATCCAGCTTCAGTCTGTCTCTGAATCGTTCATTAACAAAATGACTACCCTGACCAACTAAACACATCTCATTGCGATTTAAGATTGAATTGTTACTCAAACACCATCTCATGTGTCTTTTTTGTTTCCTTTGAGCACCAGTGTGTAGAGTGAGTGAATCTCCCTCCATCACTGACACCCTCGCTGAATCAACACCTTGAAAAGAAATGAACAGTTGTTTGCAAGTCAGACAGTATTATATAATAGGAAAATGTTGTAAAAAATATTGTGGGTGATTCTCACATTCACTCATCAGTTTCACATTTGATCTCGAACATCTTAATGAACATCATACAACACATGAACATTAATGTTACCCATAATATTTGCCCAACGCCCTTTCTAAATACCCACACTTGCAGTCCTGCCCTGGTCTGAGTGTGTCAGATCATGAGACACGAGTCACAATACAACTTGATTACACAACCAAAGAAACTGGAATCACTGTAACTTACCATACACGAGTAAAAACACGAGCACCGAGAGCGGTTTTGAGACAATCTTCATTTTCACAGTTTTTGCCTGAACATAAAGGCAGATTAAGCCAAATAAAGGCACCCTTGTTTCCTTGTTTACTAGATAAAGTAAAAGTGAAAGTGGGAGGCTCCACGCGTACTGGAACGCGCGATGACGTAATCACGTTTTCGTCCGCTATTTAATCTGCATAAAACATATTTTTATTCGTAACTCACAGTGAGAACGTCATTCTTTTAACGATTTTGAAGAGTGATGATAATTGAAAACGTTGCATCCATATACATATATACATATACACATATATATATATATATACACATACACACACACACACATATATATATATATATATATATATATATATATATATATATATATATATATATATATATATACACACATGTATGTATATATAAAATTTTATTATTATATTGTATTTCCAGTAATTCAGAAACATCATAAACAAACTCAACCTTTTTGTTTGTTTGTTTTTTTTTTTTTTGCAATTTTGCAAATTTAGTTAACATTATTAAATATTTAAAAAATCTTTTGACTTGTTTTAATACTCGGTTTTTTTTTTTTTGTTTGTTTTTTTACTGAAATTCGAGATTGTTGTGTTAAGCTACAATGCGGTATGTTTCGCTCTCTAGCGTCCAAAGCGGAAAATAACCCGGATCTAATAATAGCGCTACTTTTACCCGACAGAGAGCGCTATAAATAGATACTGTATTTCTCACAGAGGAAAAGCTAATAAGGCGGAATAAGGCTACAAAGTAAAACACACGACTTACCTGAATTATGAAAAAAAAGTGGAAAATTACGAAATGTACCTGACACGATTCTATCATCAAATCAAAACAGTACAATCACGCAATGGACAATTTCCTTTAATATCTGGTTTAAATGTAAGATCTGCTCTGCAGTGCAATCTAGATGAGTCCAGAAGGCAAACGTTAGCAATGTAAATACTTCATTTTGTGTTACGTAAGGAGCTGCTTGCTCTTAAGAAAAGGTCAAAGGTTGAACCCCCTAAAATGTTAAAGGTGAACATGCGTCAGAGAGTTTTGGAAAGTAAAGGTCACATTCCATCTGATGTGTTAGAGAGAAATATCAATGTGCAGAGAGACACCGATGTTAACCTTGTTTTAAGTCACGTCTACAATCACTAAGGATTTTACAAATAAACTTGCAGACCCAGAGAGTCAACAAAAACTGTTTTTATGGCATATAAAACTTAGTTTTCCATAAAATCGATGCTTTTGGGGGGGCTCAAGGCACTTTAAGGCATCGTTGGCTGAGAGTCACAGAACAGGACATGTTAAAAACACTTTGTGAGAGTGTAGGACTTTAAAACAAGACTTTATAATGCATTTAATGCAAAATAAAATCTTTAGCATTTTCTTACAACGTTTAGACCGTGTTAATGAACAAAAAACAAACAACTAAAACAGCCATAATGACGTTCACATGTGTTCTGGATGGTTCTGTAGGCAGGTGATGAACTCTTTGACCGGGTGACCGTGGAAACAGATCTGATAAACGGCATTAAACAGGGGGAACCTATAGAGAAACGTAGAAGGTTTTACATGAAAAGGGACAATAAAATATGTTTAAACAGTGCTGGGTAGATTACATTGCACATTTTTGGTAATATAACCAATAATACTGCCTGAAACTGCATAGACGTGGCAGGCTTTCCTCAGGAAGGAAAATTAAAAAAATTAAACTGAAGAGTTGTCTGAATAATAGTCATGTAACAAAGTAACTGCAGTCTGGTTACAATATTTTAAAATGTAATATAATCTAATTAGAAGAATTCCATCTTTTTTGGAGTTTGATCTAGATTACAAGTAATCTGGGATAATACCCAGCACTGACTTTAAAGAATGGAAAGATAGTTACTTTTCCACCAGGTTTTTGTGTTTGAGGATCTGATGAACTTCTGCTGCGGTTGCCGGACCTTGAAGTTTCTGGCCGTTCAGCAGTTCCTTCTCAAGCTCCTCGATAGTCTGACAACAAACCAAAATATTTAACACTTCACAAGAACACAGAGAAAAGAAGGTATCTTTAAAAAATGAGGGCCAAACATACTTTCCCCGTTCTAGCGAACGCTTCTCCGATTTTGCGGTTGCGTCCTCCGTAGCAGGTGGTGATGAGATCGGCGACGCCGCAGCTCTCCAGGAACGTGGCGGGAGAAACCGGACTGGCCGTGCAGAATAACCGAGCGAAAGCGATCATCTCCATCAGACCCAGACGGATCACGGCGGCCTTGGTGTTGTCACCGAAGTCCAGACCGTCGCAGAAACCGGCGCCCACTGCCACAATATTCTATAATAATAAAAAGAAATCAGTTCTTGATTTTCACGTAACTAAATGCTTCAGAAAATGATGGATGTTTACCTTTAACGCCCCACAGATCTCAACAACATCAGCCTCTTCCACCACCGTCACACGGAAGTTTTGAGTTTGCATCAGTTCCTTCAGCAGGGGCCCGTGAGCTTTGCTTTTACACCCTGAACACATTATTATTGATCACTTGAAGAAATATAGAAATATACTTAAAAATAAATGAGCTTCACGATGCTATAGAAAACCCTTTTTGTCTAAACGGTTGCATGAATAACCTTCAACATCTGAAGAATTCTGATTATAAAAAGAAAAGAAAGAGACTGAAAGGTTCTTCTATGTCATTACCAAAACATAATATTTCCATTTTTGGGTACTTACCAATGGTAGTTTCACAGAATTTCTCGTCCGCGACCTCATTGGCCAGATTGGCTCCCATCAGCACGGTCATGGTGATGCCGAGTTTTTCCCTAATGACATCAGAGATCAGTTTCAGTCCGTCAGGACCCTCATCCACACCCTTATGAAACACACACACAGCGGTATAACAGTGCTGCACGGCCACATACAGACTCAAATGTAACTACATCAAGTAAGACACTCACCTTAATGAGGGACATCCCCACAGCGTCCGTTTTGATGTGACCCTTAATGGTGTCACAGACTCGGGACACAAACTGGTGAGGGATGACGAAAATGAGAATATCTGCACCCTTCACTGCTTCTAACAGATCCGGTACCGCTAACTGGGATAAAAAAATATCTCTGTTTATTTATATTATTATATCAGACATCACTTCGATGCTCCTTTTATGAGTTTCAAGATGGCTTCCTTACATAACTTCACTATACAATTTCCAAATTTCCATTGAGGTGCTACATTTATCATTATTAACAAACCTGTTGATTAAAGAAAAACAGCATTTACATTACAGCTAGGATACTAGTTTGAGCTGGTTTAAACTGGTCCTTAGCTGGTCTGACAGCACATGACCGGTCAAGGACTAGCTTGAACCAGCTAAAGAGCTGTTTAGACAAGCTCGTAATGGTTACAGAGCTCAAGGATTTTTGTTCTCACCACGTTGGGCGGTAGCTTGTGTCCGGGCAAGTATTTTATATTCTCGTGTTCGTTGTTGATGATTTCAGTGAGTTTGCGTCCATTGACCATCTCCTCAAACACCCACATGTTCACTGTGTTATCAAACGTGCTGTATTTTGCTGCATTGGCGCCCACTATCTTGGCAATGGCAGAACCCCTGAGGAAATGAATGGATAGAATTGTAATGGATAGACAACAGCCAGTACTGCTGCTGTAATGGCAGGGGCACACAAGGAGAGCTTAATTAACAAAAGAGCCAGATTCATTACTGTGACACACATTCACTAAATTACAGATTGAGTCCTGACTTTCTCAAAACCGGAAACAGGTTTTTGCATCTGCTATTCTATTGAATACAATTAGATTCTTCAGCTATATTCAAACATTATAACATTTTAAACTGCACCTGCCAACATAAATCATTCTAAATATAAACTTAATAATCCTCTTTACACTGGAAGCATGAAGCATGCAATTAAGACACTAATTATGGACGATAATAATAATACAGTTCATATGCTATTACAGCTTCAGTATCTGCAATGCCATAAAACAGCATGAAGTTTGTGGGTCAGAAAGAAAAGACTGCAGCCTATTCTTTTGGTTTAATGAGGACCAGTGGACACCTGGGTCAATCATTACTCAGCAAATATTACCTCAGCAACTCCAGCAAGCCAAACAATGCACATTTGGGCATGAAATGCAATACATAAACGTAATAAATTATAAACACAAATAACAAAATCATCTTAAAACGTTAAAATAACTGACTAAATGTAAAATACAGCGTTACAGATAATATTCCAAGAATAGTATTATAGAGGTGATGTATTCCTGGTTTACATTTGATATCCGCAGAGGGATATCAACTTCCTAAAATAGAATTAAATTCCGTTTGTGCTTCAAAAGAGTCTGTCTCCAAATACACTTAAGCCAGTAGCTTTGCAATAAATAAGCATACAACAGCCCAAACAGCATAAAACAATCACGCAATGTAAATGTCACGCACCAGTTGCCAGAGCCGATAATGCAGACTTTCTTGGCCGCCATACTGCGCGTCTGTCCCGGCTGGACCGGCTGTAGGACCTCGGTGTGTTTGAGAGCCGCTGACGGACCGGAGACAATCCTGTGGGCGTGCTTTTAAATAGACCGTGAACGCGCCTCACTCCCCTTGACGCGCATTGGCTGATTTCTTCTCATACACGCGCGCAACTCAAGACAGTACTGACGGTAATTTATTATTGTTAGGAACGATCATGATTCGTACTGTATTTAGGTTGCGAATTATGTGGGATTTAAGTAATTTAAGACTCGAAAACACGATGGTGCCGTTTCTGTAGCGTTTTAAGATAATTACCTCAAAAGTACGGTTAAATACTCGACCCGCGCGTTTCACACGACGCTCCGGCGGGAAACAATATTAGACAAAGAAATGCAAGTAGGATAGTTATATTTGGTTTTATTTAAAGGAAACGAGTGCTTCGTTTAAAAAGAACCAAAACATGCTAAAATGTTTTTATCCCAGTTGTCATTTAAGCGCCAAACAGTCTTTAGCTCTTCACAGATGAAATTTAATTAACTGGTGTGTACTTAAGCTTGATAGCAAATCTATTTTTGATTTATTACATTTATATTTAGTTAGGTACAGCCAACTTTTAAATTCAAGTTGGAGTTTATTACAATAGGACTATTGGCGCACAATTTCAGTAGACCAGATATTATGCTTCCACAGATGCCTACTCATTTTCAGTCCACATTGTTTTAAAATGTAATACTGAGAACATTTGGTTCAATCACAGAAACACAACTGAACGTGGATGTGTGGTGCCAGAACATGGCCCTTTGATATTAGCGTATAGCCATCTGTCACTTGCAGTTCTATTGAGCCCTGTAGAAAAACGATTTAGTCTTTTATATTACACTTTACGCGGGATTCAGCATTGATACAAGATAATCTTTATTATAACACAAGGGCTAACAGAAATACAACATTTGGTCCATTAAGGAAAACGGAAAAACAAGATTGTAAGATATAAAAATCAAAACAAATGCATGACTTTAAGAAAGCAAAATGCAGTTCAAACTCAAACTACCAAGAATGTTAAAGTCTTTAGCACTTGACTTCTAAACGCTTTGAATTACTTGAGTGGAAGAACCCATGGCCTCTCTGCAGCGCATCTATAAAATATTAAAACACTTGACAGTTTTCCCAGACATTTTGTGGGTGGCCATGGCTGGATGATACTTGCCTTGACAGGGTTGTTACACTTTGTCCTTTCAGAGTTCACTTTAATAATAATAATTAATCAAATAAACCAAAAACTATAAAGGCAATTCTCTAAATGTCTTAATACATATCACAGCGAGGTTAGATTGGAATTACTTTACAGTCCAGGACGAAGCTTGTGACCAAAAGATCTATAAATCAAACAGGTCGATCAGCAGTACATCTAATCTTGTGAATCTAAAACGACTATTGAACAGAGGAGTTCTGAAGAAGTCTCCGTATTCATCGAGTGTTGCAGAAAGCTTGCCTTTAACGCCAACAGACTTGTTTGAGGAACTTCCTCCGAATAATTCATCTTCACAGAGCTGAGGTACTAAACTACGTCATTATCCGCCATCTATGCTTAACTAGACTAGATCTTCATAAAGTTCATATAATGAGAACATTAAAATATCAAAGACAATATCAATAACTTCAAAAATAAACAATGACCCCTCCAACTGATTGATTAATATGGAAAGCAGCGGATGGGCTCAAACATTAGCACATCCAAGAGCATTCTTGTGATTTGGAATTTAACTGTCTAACGAAGCCTGTCAGTTTGGTCAGAAAAGTACATTTCCCAAAGTGACAGCATTGCAAAATCACCTTGACAAATGCTCGGGGAACCGTGAAATATGTAAAAAAAAAAAAAAAAAAAAAAAAGGATGACAGCAGACAATGGGCCGTTAGTTGGCGGAGTCACAACAAAAATATGTTTGTTTCTGTATAAGGGTCATTCCAGGGCAGCTACAGCAGGACAGCACAAGATAAACTGTAATATAACTGTAGTGATCAGCGTCTCCAGCACAGAGCTGCAAGACATTTGCTACCCAGAACCCCCTCTGGTCCTGTGTCGTAACAGTCGCGAGCTTGCTTATGTGTTTCGAATGCCAAGAGCCTGTTCCAGCTCCTGTCTCCTTTGCTGAACCTGAGAGAACGAGATTGAGAGAAATGTCAGTAAAAAGATGAATGATTTTCCATGCAACTTTGAGATTTCAAATATTTCACAGTGGCTAAATAAGTGTCAAGAACTACCTTTGAATAGAAATATCGGCACACAGCTTCCTGAGCCCAGGGTTGGTAGTAGAACTCGGCTCTCCTCTCTTCCTCTGGGTTTCCAACCACATCAGTCATAGTCTGCAAGGACACCAAAATCAGCCGTCAGCAGAACAAGATGCACCGGTTACTGATTAATGCCTTTTGTCTGGAGCAACATACTTTCTGCAACATTCAATCCCAAGGAACTACATACAACTGCTTCGCAACAGATGCGATTTTAAACTGATAAATTATGATGGTTGCAAGCTGTCTTTTCCCTAGCTGTTTGGAAATTCAGCATCCCATACAAATGCCTGTGAAACACCCTCCCAACCCCCAAAGTCATTACAAGTCCAGTCAGTCCACTAAGTAACACTCAGCTGAGCAAACAGACAGATGGAGAAAGACAACAGCTCTGGGCGAAGGTTAAACCACCTCTTCCAACAAGCAAACTAAGAACTTCTCAATTCATGCATCCATAAAACACTGCATTATCAAATTTTGGACTCACCTTCAAGTCTCGGCACTGCGACTGGAGCCAGTCATTGATGAAGCCCTGCGGGTCACGTGCAAAGCTCAACATAAACTCCCTTTGAGTCTTCAGCTGGTTAATGGTTTCAATGGTCTCATGGATCTGTGAACATACATGAGGGATACATGTATTACCGTATTTTAATTATACAACAGTTAGTTCTAGTTAATTTATTTCAATTTGTACGCAATATAAATTTCTTTATTGAACTGCTGTAAGAGCAATCACACTCAATCTTGCTCAACATCATACAGGTTTTACTGTAGTCTGATATTTCATAAACTGGCAATAAATACAAAGGTCAACCAATGGCTATGACGGACACTGCATTATGACTGGTGCAAACTGACTAGTGATTTAACTGGGTCAAAGGGGAGCAGAAATTTTTTTTTAATTATGTGTGTGAAAGGTGAAAAGTTTAGAAGTCAATATGCAGATAATATTATTATCACCCAATGAATCACAATTCCACATCTGATTGAATGCGATGCCATATAAACTTTTATAGAGGAACCTGAAGGAACTGAACTTTCACCTACAGCTGATTTATCTTAGTATTCAACCAATTCATGATCACTGGAGCTGAAAACCATGATTACATCAAGCATGGAGTAACTGTGGCAACAACGTATTCACAAGTAAGTCTGGTTGCCATCCCTGAAGTGGTTACTAGACAACTAAAGATTCTTAGCATACATAGAACAATGAAATTAAACATGTCCAGAGCTGATAGAAAGATAGAAAGCAGGATGCTTTTTCCTGGACCACTCCCTGCAACAAAACCGTTTGAAAACATTCAGACCACTGTGTTGCCAAGAGCCACTTTGAAATGCAGCAGACAAGCACAGGATATGCAGCTAAACATCAGTGCAAAGGCAACTGCAGAGCTCTTCCCTGCAGTGATGTGCCGAGCACTTTGAAGACTGTTTGTCCATCCAGAACAAAGACGCTACTTTGGAGGATATCTGCCATATGCAAAACTTTCATACCTTGTTGTCAAGGCCTGCAATCTCTTGCTGACTGGCCGTGGACAGCAGAAAAGAGTTCATCTGGGTCTTCAGGGTGTCATCCACCTCCACGTCTATATCGTAGCACGCAGTCTTTTTCTGGTCATTGGGATCCACGCTGTGATACAAAAAGGATGTTTAGGTAACAAATGAGGCAGAAACACAAATCCTCAGCGACATCATGTAGGTGATGGTTACCTTATGACATGGTTGATGATGATCGGCTCGGGGGGCATCAGTAGTGCATGCAGACGTTGAGGAATCTCAGAAAACTTCATCCTCTGGGTTTCAAAGATCTAAAAACAAGGAGAATGCAGTTACTGAGTTTTAAATATCTTGAATAAGGAAAACCAAAAAGTATCAGTTTAAAAAAAACCTTCAGTCTAAACAGACCATTATTAGGTTTCAAGATCTAAAACAGTGAGAATCACAAATTATTGGGTTTCAAAGACTTATGAGCAGAACCAACAGTTATTTTTTCACAAAGATCTTGATTGAGAACAGACAATTTTAAGTTTCAAAGATTTAAAGTGAGATTAGATACTTTAACAAGGAGAACTGAGAATTTTGGCTTTTAAATATCTCAAAGAAGGCAAAGCTATAATGATCAGGTTTTAAGATCTTGAATGAGGAGAACTTTTACTGGGATTTAAAGATCTTCAATCAGAACCAATAATAACTTGCATTTGAAAAAAAGAATATGTGGGTAATTGGGTAATCTTCTCACCTTAAAAAAAACATTTTTGTTAAATAATTTTTTCAAATGAGGAGAATTTACAATTATCAGAGTTCAAAGATCTAAAACAAGGAGAATTACCAACTATCTGGCTTCCAAAGTCTTAAACGAGGAGAAATAGCAACTTTTGGGGTTCAAAAGCTCTTAAACAAGGAGAATAATTATTGTATATCAAACTTTAGAACAAGAACCATCAAAAATTATTGGGGTTTCAGAAATCAATAACAAAAAACAAACAAATTTCCTAAACCGATCTTGAAGCCATTAGCATTACAGATTATGTCTTGTTAAAAATGTTTTAAACCAATTTTCAAGCATCTGACAGCACATATGGACTTTGCCAAATCCACATGACTTACACAAAAAAGGCAAGAAAATCAAAAATATAATATTGGGAACTACTAACTTATATGCTACATCCTGCAATCACATAAAAAAGGCATTTCCAGTCTAAGACACCTGCTATTACCTGCTGGAGGTATTTATCACAGTTAATGAACTCTCGTTCATGAGGGTCCTGGAGTTTGTGGGTCTTCACATATTGCCACAAAGCCTGAATGATCACAGGCCGCGTTTGAGTGTGGATCCCCAGCAACCGGGCCAGTCTGGGGTCCAATTTAAACTGAGGAGGCTAAAAAGAAAAGTTTGTCCCATTAGTTGGTTACTCAAATTTACTAATAATGTGGAATGGTGCCACCTGCTGGTTGAGTCTGAAGAACAAGGGCTAAGTTTGTAATAGTATAAGCATTATGTATTCAATAAGTGTTTGTTCACCTGGTAGTCCAGCATGAGCAGTACAGTACAACGGACGCCAACATCTCCAGGCCTCTTCACCTGAAATCCATCGGTCTCCTGAGTCGTGGCTGTTCGGTGCCACTGGGAAAAGACAAAGACTTTAATAACTGACAAATGGCACAAGAGTAGCATTAAAAGAAATCATTTGGACAGTAAATAAATATTCTTAGTTTAAAGCACTACAACAGAGTAATGCACTTTTTTTGCATCTCACCTCCACCAAATGATTGTCAGGTCCATATAAGTCTTTGTCCAACTCGATCACTAAAGACTTGAAAAAAGAGGAAAACTTCCTCTTTTGCTTGGTGGCTTCATACTTGGACACAGCAGTCTAAGACACAATTTTCAGAAATTGTTTTAGAAAAATGTTTTGAAAAGTTTGACTTGAAAGCCTGTGAGATGACAGAATCTCACTTACGTCTTCAAGGAGTCGTCCTTCCACACGCAGTTCCCAAGATGCAACAGTTCCTTCGCCATCCTCTGCATCTGGTTTGGCAGGATTGAAGGTGTTGGAGATAAATATGCGTAGTTTTCTTTTTTGCTGCAAAGAACAAACAGTGACACCTTTCAAACAACCGAAGTTCAAAATGAAAGCTTAGCAACGGTTTTTCTTCTAAAAGAAGTCAGGACAATGTTGGTGAAGAACCTTTATTTACCTTGATGGGTCTTTTGAGAGCTTCCTGAATATCGAGCCTTTTGCGCATGATGGTCTGGTCGAGCTTCCTCTCAAACGCCAGCAGGTCCATGTACGCCTGAGACTCTGGAACAAGCTCTCTGATCTAAAATAAAACCACAGAGAAAATCAAGATCATCTACAGATTTTTCAACGATATCTGTGGAGCGGTTTTCAATCCACCACAACATTTTTTGTCTATTTGAGCTTCATTTATTTCTGAATAATGCATTGAGCTAATATTATCTTTCCAGGTCTTTCTTTCACGAATTGAAAAGTGTACAGGCAAAAAGCAAATTACATTAACAGTTATAAATTAAATAAATAAATAAATCAAGGATATATACACATTTCCCCATTAATTACACATCTTGATCAATTAAAGACTCATTTGCTGAGTCACAACTAACAAATTTCAAGGCCACTTACTCTCTGAGGTAGAATTTTATCTGCCATTTTCTTCTTCTTGGCACTGAAATGAAAAAGAGCATTGTGTGAGAAAGAGCTGGTTCAAATTAAGCAATTCAAATAAATTCTGTTACTCGCTAATCAAATGAAGCATTAACTGGGCTTACTGTTGGTTGCGATTCTGTTGCTGGACCTGTTGAATCTGATTTGGCGGTGGTCGTTTGCGAGACGGGTCCATGACTGGCATACCGGGACGGGACACTGGACTGGCCCCGTAACCTGGGGGTCCCATAGAGGGTCCCTGAGGGGTCATGCGACTGGCTGGAGGCATTCCTGGTCTCTGAAAAGGCAGCAAAGAAGGACAATTATAAAATCGGACAAAAGTAGTAACAATCCAAATCACTATTTGACCAAATAATAGACATATGAAAACAAGATACAAGTGAAATTAAACACTGCGTTCAAAAAATGCAACCACTATAAATACCAAAGCATTTAGTGGTTTGTTTTCAGTGATTAGATTCTGTTAAACAGCACAATTTCTCTGGCTGACGGTTCCCCTCCCACTGTAAATGTCAAGAGTCTATTCATGCTTGAAAAGGGCACTTAAAAGTGCACAAGCTGTCGAGTTAATTTATCAAGTCCCAAAAAGAAAATGCAACGTCTTAATTGGTCTATGTGAATGATAAATAACCTCGAATCTCAACAACCGAAGAAATCCAAGAAAGCCAATGCAATGCTGGACAAAAAGCAAGAAAAATTGCTTTTCTCATCAACAAAAAAAAAAGTTCCACTCAAGATTTCACTGTAGTTCACACACGAGCTCAAATAACATATTTGAAATACATACAGAGACTCAAAGAATTCTCAATTTTTCTCCCCTAAATGTAAAACTTGTGATATGGTGTACTATCAACACAATAGCCTTTCAGTGGCCAAGAACATAACTTACTGATTCAACTTCTAGCTTTAACTGTTGCTTTAAGCATACTGAATTATTTCGTGTTGAAACGGAAAAATGTTAAACCCAAGTATCTCCACTGGTGGTCTGAAGCACGCTGCATGCATAATATATGATTTCTAATGTTCATACAAACACACTGACCATCAATGCGACCAAACCGATCAGGATGATGCTCTCGTAGGCCCCACTGGCATACTAATCTACGTTTGCAATATCATCACAAATTAGCGGGTGATTATTTATTTCTTCGTGCAAACTAGAAATAGAATTCACAGAAATCATCTGTTGTAGTTTACCATTGGGCATCATGTGGAGTTTAATCCTTTGCAGTGACCTAACGTTACACACGCGCATAATTATGCCAGATATTATCATTTTAAAACCTTTTGATTTAGGTCAAAAACGTCTCATTATTTTATGCATTAAATAAACCTACGGATCAAGCGTGCAAACATTAAAACCAGTCCACTCGGGGTAGAATCGACCGCTTCTTTGTTCTCCTCGCGCCTTACCGGGTATCCGGGCATCGGTGATCGATACATATGGTTCTGCGGGCCGCCGGGCCCCATCCGTCCCGAGGGCGTACCGGGACCCATTCCGGGCCCCGCACCGGCTACCGGCGGTCCGGGTCCCATCGGAGCTCCGCCGCCTCCGGGTGTCGCAGGCTGAAAACCACTACGCGCCGCCATCTTCTCCGCGAGCCGCAAACAGACGAAGCTCCACCGGTGAGACGCGAACCAGTATCGCGAGAGCTGAAAAGCACCAACGGCGAGCCGTGACGGAGTCTCGCGAGACGTGAAGAGAACTCCCGCTTGCGCACTGACTACATCTGAAGAATATTTATTCGGGATATATTTAAATTTTTGAAACGACCTTTATTTGGAAAAAAATATTTTTGTATTAATTTCAAATATATTTAAATATACCCCTAATCCTTTATATATATATATATATATATATATATATATATATATATATATATATATATATATATATATATATATATATATATATATACATACACACACACACACACACACACACACATATATATATATATATATATATATATATATAAAGAGAGAGAGTAAATATTACAAATAGTTTAGTATCCCAAATGGATGTAAATCAATGCACATTATATCCAAAAGAGGGAGACAAACACCCATAAACAGTTATCAGGCTTGCATTTCAGATGTTCTGACATAAAACAAAGTATTAACATCACTAACACGAAACATTTTTCTTTTAAACGTGTGCCTCATCACTCTTCTTAGCCATCTGAATTGAGATTTTTTTTTTGTAAATAAAAACACAACAGCAGAGAAGAGAACAATAAGAAAAGGTCAAAGGTCATCCAACGGGTTGCATGAATAAAACATGACTCTCTGGATGATTATACCGACTCTGTTCACCGCAGTGGACATTAGAATCACATCAGATCAATTAGAAGCCAAACGTCCCTCTCAACGTCCTTCATTTTGACATTTGGGCGTGCATCCTAATGCGTAGATTTATACACACACAAAGTGGTTCGAATAAGCACTCACTGTGGTTGATTAAAAGGGCTGATCGGCTTCCCGCCGACTGCGCCAGCGTCCATAAGTCACACTTCAGCGGTCACAAACGCTCTGATGATATCATTAAACTCTTTCCCATTAGCGCACTCTAAAATCAATCCCTTAATTTGCTGCGCAAATATATGTGTACGA
Source organism: Puntigrus tetrazona (assembly GCF_018831695.1). Classification (NCBI taxonomy): domain Eukaryota; kingdom Metazoa; phylum Chordata; class Actinopteri; order Cypriniformes; family Cyprinidae; genus Puntigrus; species Puntigrus tetrazona. Next base: position 4,786,184 of record NC_056720.1, read on the forward strand.
GGTGCGATGCATTTCTGGTAAAAAAACGTTTCCATGGAGACCGCAGAGAAATAATTACCCTCCAGGCCTTAATATATTTATTTCACCTCTAATATTTCCAGTTTCTGGCCATCTTCGGATGGGCTGAAGCGTCACGCCGCGCTAAAAGGACAACCCTCAGACACCAATAACGTATACGTTTGTCATTACGCTGCGAGCGTATCCTTTTACAGCGGTTCGGAGAGTTTTCTTAACCGCGCTGTGCTGTCAGGAATGAACTCGTGCTAATTTCAAGCAATTAGTCGCAGCACATGTGCAATATGAAACAGGAACGAGATGATCAGACCTCCTGCCTGCTTCTTCTCATTAGAAAATAAAGAGCTGCTTTTCTTTTCAGCCTCCTCGGTTTATGCTGCGCAAGGAATTTATTCTCCCGTCACTTATTTTGATAGAAAGAAGCTTTGTTATTGAGGAAAAAAAAAGATATGAAGGAACGAGACATTATAAAAAAGCAGGCTCTGTTGGATTTAACAGATGGCCTGCTTTCCACACGCACTTCTGATCGATAAACACAAATAAGAGCATCAAAGTACTTCATATACGGCCATTTAATACTCCTTTTTCTTGTTAAGACTCACTAAGATCAAGATTTCCCGATAAAGGTCTCTGTTTTAGAAGACAACCGGGTCGAAGCCAATCCAAAAATGAATAAATATCTCACAGATAATACTGTACTAAGTTGTTACTGATTAAAAAAAGAGCTGAAGTGAATTAAGTTCAAATCAGACATTTCGATGTATGCATCTTTTGGAAATATCGCCCCACAAAACATGAGATTCCAGCAGGTTATAATTGTCTGTAGGCCTATATTGAAAACGACCATAAATCACACAATGCATTTCAATAGGAATACAAAGACAAATCTGTTATCCTGTTATTTTGCCAGGGAGGGTCAATTCGGGAAATCTGGGACACCTAAACTCCAATAAACTGGCTTTATTTCTTGTTAGGACTTTTACTATAATTTTAGCAGGGATGTCACATAACTGAACTCACATAAGTGCACAGAAAATGTGTGTTTTAGCGTTTTTTCTTTTTTGTTGGACAGTATGCTTTATGTAATCTGGTTTCAATTAGTTTTCAAATGGTAAAATACACATTTAGGGACTTTATAAGTCTAGGATAAGGGCTAATATATGCCATAATGAGAAATGCTCCTAATTGTTGGTAACTATTCAGTGTAACGCAGTGGATTGTCAATTTCTTTTAGAGATAGAAAGTATTTTTCCTGATATTTTCAGAAATATTTTGTTATTGAGATTTGTGTGTCATATATATATATATATATATATATATATATATATATATATATATATATATATATATATATATATATATATATATATATGTGTGTGTGTATTTATTTATTTATTGTGTATATATATATATATATATATATATATATATGTATATATATATATATATATATATATATATATATATATATATATATATATATATATATATATATATGTGTGTGTGTGTATTTATTTATTTATTGTCATTTATATATTTTATTATTATTATTATTTTTATTATTATTATATATACATTTTTAATCATTTTAAAATTGGGCGATACTGTTTTCCGGCATGCATAAAGTATAGTTAAATGTGTCCCAGATTACAAAAGTTACAGATTATCAAAATTGTTTTGTTGTCGTTTGTTTTTTTTTCATACAAAAACATATCTTTTTTTTTTTTTTTCTGGTGTCCTTAGAAAACATCCTAAAAGTCCAATGTGTTAGATATTAAAATAAATTGCTGACCTAGTGTGTTAGAAAATATACTTTTTGTTATATTTATATTATAATTTATAGCGCAGCGTTAAAACGAGGCGTTACCGCGTTTAACCGTACGTGCGCGTGACGTGTCACGTTCCCTCAGTTCGCGCTCTTTCGACGTCGCCTCGCGCTGTGTTGAGGTAAGCGTCTCTTTCAGCTCAGAATATAAGCTAATATTTAATAACTATTTAAATCGATAACATTATCGTTTAAGTAATGTCTTCCTCTTGATATGTAAATAGAGCTACTTCGAGCTGGTTTCTTGTTCGTATGTAATCATAAAATGTGAACATTTATGTAAAATATATATCATTCACAGCTGTTGTTCCGTCTGTGTTTTTGCTTAGAACCACTGTGTTGTCATTTTAAGCAGTTAATGCTGTTGGTAAGTACGTTGCCTGGCCTGTTTTTTGACGCAGGTAAGTCTTGCAAACAAAATGAAGCTTTGTTTACCGTTGCTTGTACCTTTTTTTTTATCCAAATCTGACATGTTTTTATGCTGCCACAGCCAATGAGTTCTAAGCCTCGCCGCCAATCATATCCTCCTGCACAAAAAAAAGATTATTTATGAACCTAGCGGGCAAGTGGTGACACGGAGACGGATGCTGGACTTTCTAAATACGATGGATGCATGTAAAACTGGCATAAAAGCAAATTGAGGTCTCTCCAGTCGACCCGGTTAAAAAGCGGCGGTCTCTGGAGTTCTTATTAATCCTCTCAAAGAGCACGATGACGCTCTTATCAGTGACAAACGGCTGCAGCTTTCTAATTGTGCCACGAGATCTGACAGGATAAATTGGCACGAGGGCAGAAACTCCTGACAGTTGCATTATGGGAAATGAATAGCAACTCATTTTCGGTGAGCGAGCGCCAGCGTGATGAACTCAAAGAGGCTCGTAGGGTACTTACATTTTCACAGTTTCAGATGATCTGAAAAATTAAGTGACACCACTAATGGGATAATACTTTATAGGAACGTAGCACTTATCAGGTGACAGGGATGTTAGTGTCAGTTTGCTCAATTATTTAGATGTATCTGTCACAAACTACAAAGCACGCATAACCTGTTGTTTGACATTGGAGAGCAATTTATTTATTTTTTTAAACCACGGATGGTACTGCCATTTTTTTAAAATCACGGGGCTGCCATTATACTCTTATTAGTCCTAATTAATTAGAGGTTTTATTAGCTGAAATTAGTATATTACATTATTAGCCAAAAAAGCATGCCCACACTTCCTGTGGATAGTACACCATCCATTTACTTTTTAACTGTATTTGTATTTTTACTATTTATTGTAGAATTATGTTTAAGCTTGTCATTGAATTGCCATTACTTTATTGTGCCATCCCAAAGAGGACAAAAAAATGACCCTTGAGTCCTTAGCCATCTTCAAGAAATGGCTAAAAACACATCTCTTCCATCTTTATTTGACCCTTTAACTCCAGCACTTTTTTTTTTTTTATAGAGAGAGATATACTATTTCTCTTTTGTTTGCTTCTATTGTCATTCGTAAGTTGCTTTGCATCTGCTAAATGATTGTAGGTGCGCAACGTCTTTGCATACTATTTAGGATGGACGGTTTGCAAGTTGTAAGTCGTGGAAGGATATTGGTTCTAAACCCTAAACAAATTGTGGATTCACAAGCAGCAGCTGTGCCGTATCAAGACTAAATGCATCTTTCCAAACGCGTATGCGTTTTGGAGGACAAGGAACGTCTCAAAGGCACTAGTGTTGCACTACAAGATCCTCATCAGAATGCACTGACGGTTGGGTTGTGCTGCCTAAAGTCTTTGGCAGTTTTCCCCGCATCTGCCAGAGACGCTCCCACATCAGCGCAGTGACGACTGAAGGAAATGACATTCATCAGTCATTTGCGATGTCCCTCGCTTCCTTTAAACGCGCTAGGCTCGATCGAAAGCCTGCGGGTGACTTTGGACGACGCAGTCCGGTTAGACGTGGACTGCTATTTATATTTAATCGTGGTTCTGATGCCAGTAGGCTACTTTAATATACATTTTCCTGAGAAGAGTCGGGTCGGATGTTCTCCGACGATCTTGATGGATGTCTCACGCTTGGATTTTCTCTTATTCCTCCTGGGCTATGCGCTCATGTCCTGTATCCTGATGCCGTCTGATGCCCATGAACATCCCCTTCATCTTTCATCTCCCTCTTTCTACTTTCCATAATGTAGGTTCAAAATTAATTCTACCTGCTGTTTGAATTCATGAATAGTTCAGAGGTAAGTGAACAGTAAGGCAGGGAATCGGGAGCCACTTGTAATTCAGAACCATTTTTATCTTTTTTATAATACTGCAGCTGAATAATTTGCACGACGTCCAGTTCTGTTAACAGTTACTGAAAGTCTGCGTTCTTTCGCTGATGAAAATGGAAAATTATCCTAAAACACTTCAAAAGGGCTTTTCTGTTGTTGAATAGAGATCTAATGTGAGCTTGCAGTCTAGAAAAACTCAACGTAGATAAATCTCGGAAGTCTGACATCCACCGTAAACCTGATTTGAATAACAATGAGTCATTCGTAAAATTATGAATGATATTTATTATACCTTCATAGATAAATAGAACAGCCTATTATCTGCCGACTGCACTATCAGGCAATATGTATGTTTGTAGTAAAAAAAAAACAAAAAACTAAAGAATAAAGAGTACCAATGAATCTGTCGATTATGATAACACTGATAAGAATATTTTATCATTCTTTAACATCACCTTTACATATCGGTGGTCTTGTTTGTGCTTTGATATGAAGTTTGCGACATTAACAAATACGTATCGGCAAGTACAGAGCGGAAATAAACAGTAAGCCGTTAAATGCGAAGTTCGGTATTCATTAACGAAACGAAAATAAAGACGGAGGAATAACAGTCTCGCACAAACAAACACACATGCACACATACACACGCACAACTACAACAGTTTGCGGTGATGACCGGTGTGCTGTACGAGTGATCGGTCTGGTCCACCCAGCGATACAAACTCTTTGGTTTGTTACATTCCTGATCCTGGAAACCCTTTCGTCCAGAAACAGACCAGCAACACAGCGCAAATAATGAAACATTCGTCACAAACATTCGTGCTCAGTCACACCTTCATGCGCACATAAACAATCATGTATTCATACATTAGCCCTAGACAGAAATGAACACTTTTAGTCACAACTACAAATGCCTGAGGACTTGTTTACACCTGGTCACTTCATGTGTTTTCTTCCATTTTTGTCACATAATGAGCTCTCGGAATGCATTAAAAAAATCTTAATTTGTGTTCCAAAGAGGAACAAAGGTCATAAGGGTGTGTAATTAATGACAGAAATTTCATTTTAGGATTAACTATCCCTTTAAAATTTCAGTACCAATTGGTATCACGGACAGTAATGTTAGCCAAGTGGTTTCAGCAATCAGCCAGATCACCTCCTGAAGTGGTTTGAGCGATCAGATTTAAATCCATCTCAAAAGTGTTTTCAGGGGCATTTACGACTGGTCTTTTTAGGATCGGGTAACAATCCGATCAGAGAAAGAGCATGTAGTTACCAGGTGTAAACAGGCCATCATTAAATGTCATTAAAAGTCTTAAAAAAGAAAAACAGATATCATAGATTCACTAAAAACCACCATAGCAATCCTGCAGCATTTTTGATGTGCAATCTTAAAGCAACACATTTTGACATGTTTGAAAGTGTCCAAATACCTTTTGGGGCCACTGTATCAATTTGAGGGCTTCCCATTCCCATTTATCATTTATCAAATATGTTAATTATACGACAGACTGATTCTAGACTTAAAATAAACCTTCTTGGCATTTTTAGATATTAACTTATACATTTGTTTAGTATCATATTGAATCCTCGTAGAGAGGTTCTGACAAGGTGCTTCTATCAGCTTGCTATTCTTCTGGGATCACTGAGAAACTTCACCCCCACAAGAACAGCAAAACCTGCGCACACGCATATACACAGAAAAACAAACTTTACACCATCTTCCAGCGCTTGTATATAATTGAGGCAAACTTGGCGATAGTAATAATGATATCTAAATAAAACTAAAAACATGCACAGGACGACCAGCATGCATTTACAAGATGAGACCTGTAACACAATGTCATATGGGACCTGAACCCTCCAGCACCCCGAAAACCCCCTCTTGACGCTTGTGATGGTCACCTTGTTCGGGAAGTTACATTCTCGTGAGATACACTGAGGCTGAATAGATCCAGCGGATGGGACTAATGAGGCTACATACAGTGAATAAGCGCTATATTTATCTACTGACCTACGTAAGCCACTGGTCTTAAGACAGTTTAGAGCCGTCACTATGTACACAAAAGGCATCAGGGTCCAGCTGCGGAAAGCTATTCGATGTCCAAGTCACAGAATTTGTCATTTCTTAGGCTTCAAGGAGTTTCGTTTTTGAGGCAGTATTTCCTTGAAATGTTCAAAAAACATCAAAAGTTTTCCATGGAACGTGTTAGTGAAAATATACTTTGTTGCTCGGTACCATTACTCCGATGTCTGGATATATCTCAAGACATGGTGGTTTTCCAGTATGTGGCAGATCCAGAAGGTTGTTCTGTAATGTCCGGTTGTGAATGGGGTCCGTACTGATGTGGTCAGCTTTGGTTGTTCTCTGTCAGACAGGTCGCTCTTGCTTTATGCTCAACAGGTGAAGTCTTCGAAGTTGCCCTGGCCAGGATGGTGAGGTAGCATGTTGGCTGGGTAGGTTGACGGGGTACGAAGGTTTTCACAGGGAGCCTGAGAGGAAAGAGAGAGTAAAATGAATACTTCCTGCAATCAGGCAAAATATTGCATGTCAAGCATGTCAGTCTAATGAAATATTAACTTGAGGATGCTATAAATTACACTACTATTTCTGTCATTGGAAGGTCAAGCTGATAATGTTCCATTGTGGGATGCAGCATCTCATGCAGTATTCTTTTCTGTTGTACCAGCAATAAATAGTTGATATTCCAATAAAAAAAACTGCACACATAACTGAATACTGTGAGTATGAACTGTATGACAGTACACTATTCTGAACATAGTGTTTATTATCTGCAAGCAGGAGTTTATCAGCCAGCACAGATACTGGTGTGATAGTTACTGACGTGGCGCTTTACATCGTCCAAGCTGAGAACGGCTCCTCGTTCGTTGTTGTTACTGCGCTGGTGTTTCTTCTTGGCGCAACGACACAGTTTGTACTTGATCACCTTCAGAGAGAGAAAACAAACCCACGCGTAAAACATGCTGTTCAGTTCACACTATGGTCATGTGGAGATTTTGAGCTTCTGGGAAATTTACTTAAACATCTGAAGCAAAGCAGACAAACTTAAAAACCTCAACTGTCGGATTAATTTCTATGAAATACAAATGCGATAACATAGATGAACAAATCTATTGTGAAATTAGAATGGCAGACATGGATGCATGGAACTGAAATATTGGACGTTTGTAGATCTAAGTCTAGCCAAGTCTTATTTGCATCCTATTTGCATCCCAAGTAAAGCACACATTCAGAAAACTTCCAGGAACTCAATTTGCTTCCATCCCCAAACGCTGCTTGTTCCAGAGATTGACAGAAACAATATGAAGTCCTAGATCTGAACTCGTAACTGGGGCATTTCCCCCCGATTCCCATGTGGGCCTGCTGACACACAGAACAACATGATGGATGGATGATGTATTGTTTGTTACTGGCTTTCGGCTGTCATGTACCAGAAGTCATTTTAAACCAGCCAGATTACACAAACACAAGTCCTGGAACTGACAGTATTTGTGTCTCATTTCCTGCAAATGACGCCAGCTTCCACCTGCCATATCTGACAGCCTGTCTTCCATCTGTGTCCTAATGTCACGGGCGATACTGAGAGCCTGCTGTTGAGTCTGAACCACACTCTAGAGGCTTTTCACGTGGAAAGTCAATTTATCAAAATTAGTGCATGGCTAGATTTCTTTAAATTTTCCAAAAGAATAGTTTTGGGTAAAGAACTCCTAAATGAAAGGAAGGGGAAAATAAATTACTAAAAAAAAAATGTTGTGGCAAGTTCCTCATGCAAAGTTCTACAAGGTTTGTGCTTAACAAATCAAATTTGTATTAAATAATATAGTGATTTTGGTCTGAATAAAAATAGCATACTGAGTGGTTTCACATTTTCTCTCTCTTTTTGATAAAGGCAACAAGACATCCAATTTCTCCATTGGGAAAGATGAGATTTGTGCTGTGCACGACTCATAAATACAAACATTTTGGCATGGATACAGAAACTCTTCATAAACCAGCACAGACAATCTGCTAAACATCTTGTTTTGCATTCTACTCAAAAAAGAGGTTTTGGAATAACATTTTGGTCAGTCAGTTATGACAGATTTTTCATTCTTGGTTGAACTATCCCTTTCACGTCTCCGTATTTGTGTTTTTTTTTATCTTTTAGCAGAAATCATTTTGAATGCTTGTGCTTTTATTTACCAAAGGCGCATGTGAGTCTGTTGAGAAGATGTGCAAGTCAGCACTTCCTGTAAAAGATCACGTGATCCATTATCAATCACTGCCATACAGAGATACCCAAGGAGCATCCGAGAGACCAGACAAGAAAAATAGCTCTTCTGGCATCGCTCCCCTGTTTTAAAAGTCATGTTTTAATGCATGGTAGGATTGGGTGTTTTGCAATATAACAAAGCAAAATCATAAGTATTGTGATGATTTATGGCCATATGGTCAAAAATATATATATATATATATATATATATATATATATATATATATATATATATATATATATACTGAAAATTGTCAATCGGGGAATAATATTGCAATACTTCGCCCACCCAAGTGTGTAATACTTCTGCAGATGAGACCAATGGTTATCAGTCATATTCAATATAAGATCTGAGGACAATATTCTTAGCAGAAGTTATGTTGATTAAGATGCTAATGACAGAGTGTGTGCATGCACGATTTCTTCATAACGCCTGAAGCATTGCATCTGCCAACAACATTGAGTCCTCAGCTTGCTTTGAATAAGATTCTGGTAGCTTGCTTCTGCACTGTTCTGCTTTCTTGCCTGCTGGATTGCCTATTATCACATCCGATGACAATTTTCCCAATCAAGAGACAATTCCACCCTTCGCCTTCAGGTATTGATATCTTGAAAGCAATCACATCCTGAGCCAAGGCTTGAAAAGTAATCATATATTTACACTCCATTCAGATTCCGAGTGTGGCAAAAGGTCCAGGGTGAAAGAAAGCTCCAATGTTAAGAGAGCACAGCTTTTGTGAAGGTCATACCAATCACAATTATGAGGGAAAGGAGTATATGTGCCATTTTGAGTGACAGAAATTTCCACAGCTGTCGAGTTTCGAGATAATTATCCCTGAAGGGTCCTTAATACATTGAGAAAAGAAGAACGGCAGGTACAGGCTTGGATGTGAATCAGGGAGGTCTTACCTCATACAGGTAGTCGAAGAGCTCCAGGATGGTTAAGATACTGGCCCCGATGAACAGTCCCATCTGTCCTCCAATGTCACCTGAAATAGTGCAGTCCAGTAATTAGCCACATGATAGAACACACAAGCCTTGCACCACATCATGCTTAAATGGATTGTAAAATTACAAGCTGCTGTTTGTCTTTTTTTTGTTTAACAGCTTTATTGTCTTTATGTTCTCTTATGTCACTTTAAGTTAGTTTGACTTTCTAAAAAGTGAACTGACATCTTTTGGGAAAGCAATTAATAAAGCTGGGTGTGCACAATAGCTATGTTTCCATTCAAAAATCTGTCAGTCGTGGAAGATAGTTATTATACAGAAATACTTAGATGACAGACTTTTTTTCTCATCCATTTTAGAATAACCATAACAACAAATACTTGCTGTGTGAATGAAATCGTTTAACTTATCCCATCTCAAAGTGACATGACTGCATATGAAGGAATTGATTCAGTTAATGTGTTTTCATCGTAGTTTATGCAATTTTCTTTTTAATCAGATAAAGTTTATCCTAATCAAATGTATGCATAAGCAATGCGCATTTTTAGAATTTATGTGCATCTAGGTGTTTCCATCCAGTGTTTTTTTAATGCGATATTCCAAAATGCACATAAAAATAGGTGGATGGAAACATAGCTAGTGAAAGAACTGAAATATCAAGGGGTAAAATCATTTCAAGGCTTGTGAATTCATCTTGATGTCTCAGAAATCGCTGCTCACCAAGAAGGCCGGCTAACTCGTAGGCTTTCTTCTGCTCTATGGTCTCGTAGTTCAGAGCCTCGAAGAAGATGTCCAGCACCAGGATGTTTTCTCTAAAGAGCAGAACAGAAAGGAAAGGTGAGGACTCCCCAAGTGCATTTACTTCCACGAGCCTCCCCATCTTTTGCACAATCTTCCAAGCATCGATCCACAATCTCTGCCAATTTCACAGCATTTCATTCTCTAATCTTCCACTGCTGTAAGCAGACGGTTGGAGTCGATCCAGAAGAAACCTCGGGCCCTTTTAGACACAGCTGGAGTTGATTCTGGGCATATCTGTTATGTTATTGCACATCAAGTAGTGGCAGTTTACACTTTATATCATATTGGTATAATTTACTCAACTTCTTAAAAAAATAAATTGAGTTTTTAATAAGAACATTCCTACACAGTCACTGCAGATGGTGTGAAAGTGAAATTTTTCTGGTCCCCTCTGAATACATATTAAATGTTTAATTAAGCTACAGGCGACAGCTGCAGTTATTTTATGAGTGTTTGCCCAAGCTTTTCAAAGCTACCTAGAAGCCAAAAACACTAAAAAGGTTAGCTTTAATGGTTCTTTCGAAGCAGGTTTTTCAAAGAATGATAATGAGGTGCCACTTTAAAACAGTATATTAAAAAAAAATTGTTCCTTCTTTAAAACTAGACATTGCATTATTTGGGTTTGAAACATAACCATCTTCTGCTACAGATTAATATACAACCCTGTTTCTGTCAAAGATGTGGATTTAAGATTACATATGATTCATTTCCCAAACATAAGAAACCATGGCAGAGACTTTGAGCCTTTTCAATGGATAGTCATCAATATCTTCGGGAACAAGCAGAAAACCAAACAGAGGCATTCAGCTGTTGCGTTTAGAAGATTAAATTCTCCCGAGTTTTTCAGTAACTTCTCTTTTCCTGTTCTGAATGTAAAATACTGCAAATAATTTACAATTGTTCCACTTGACTTCTCTTTTCATTTTCTAAATGCAAAATACTACAAATAATAGTTCTTCTCCATTTAGTTCATGCAAATATAAGAAAATGGTTTCATGAAACGTGGATTGTCACTGCTTTGTGCTTTGAGGCTGCCGTGATAATTTCACAAATTAAAGTTTAGGTCAACATGGAACGGCACAACCAATTTCACAGAACTAATAGTTAACACCTCAGTTGAAAAAAAAAAAAAAAGTATTTTATTTTTTATTTTGATAAATTCAGAAAAAACTTTTTTTCTTTACAGTGCGTGCATATTAGGCACACTGACATTCTGATCTTATTATGAATTCTGAACCACATCATAGAACAATATTATTTGACTGAGATACAACTATCTTGAGATCGAAAATCTTTTTTGATACATGTTACTAAAAAATTAAGTTTATCTATTTATTTTAGGAAAGGTACAACATATCTTCAGAGAACATGATCTTTACTTAATATCCTAAAGATTTTTGGCATATAAAAAAAAATTCTATCATTTTGACCCATATAATGTATTGCTTGCCACTTAAGATTGGTTTTGTGGTCCAGGGTCACAAATGGTTCCTGACGGCTTCAAACCTAATTGTTCACCTTAATTCTTATGAAGTTAACATGTGTCTTTTCTTCTCCACCTGTTTTCTTCTGACCGTGCTGACCCAATGAGCATTCTACCGCCCGATGGTCATGCATTAACTTAAATTCTAGCGTTGCTTTGGTACTGTACCCTTCTCGTGGGCATTTAATAATTCTTGACTTTCAGTCTGAGTTAAATCTTTTTTGGATCATTTATCTGTAAAAGAATAATTATGCACACCTGAATATAAAAACGTTTTACTTCCAGCCTTAAGGAACAACAGTTTGTTTAAAAACATGTTGACTTTAATAATTATCTTTTAGTATGTAAATTAACACCCGAACTAGTAGAACTGCCTGTAGAATAGACATCCAACTAAAAACAGCATGTTGTTCCAGATGGCTGCGGATGTGGAGACATTTCTTGACATTTCTTAGCGTGTTTGTCAAAGCAGTGATGTGTTATACTACCGCCATGCTGTTGTGTGGATTTTAAACTGTTCAGATGATTGGCTGTCTGGATCTTACATGAGGGCAGGCAGAGATCCTGGTTAATTACTAATGAGGCACCAATCTGGACAATTAAATTAAAATAGGACGTAACAAACAACCATAAATTGCATAGTTATTAAATCTGGCAACTTTATTTGTGAGGTTTATGTTTAAACATAGCCTCAAAAATATAAAAGCATTTGGCAGCTGCAAGAAATATTTGTGATTTTCTTTAGGTATCTGCACAAACTTCAACATTTTCCGATATAACTGCACATTGTCAGATTAGCAAAACACTTCTGAAGCCCAATGGCCAAAGCTCTAGACGATTTTGCGCCAGAGACAAGCAGCATTTAAGCAAAACTCACGCAATGTACTGCTCCGTCTTGTTGAACTTCTTGGCCAGGTATTTGGCAGAGGCTTTGCTAGGGATCTTGACGAAGGACAGCTCTTTGCCGTAGCGCGTCATGTTGCACGGCGTGTCGCAAACGCAGTAGTCGTTGTCTCTTTCCACCAGAAAATCTATAGCCAGAAAAAGGTAGAGCATTTCTCTTAACCTCAAAAATCCTGGCTGGAAAAACAATGGGACAGATGAAGTATAAAAAGGCCTGGGGAAGTGGGTGGTGAGGTTAGAAGGGGTCATAAATCGAGTTGTCCCATCATGGCCTCGGGTTCAGACATCAGTAATGAGGAGCGGATGGGTTCAGATAAGAGAACTGGCCTCTAGACTGAAACGTTTCAACAAAGGCGGCAAATTTCTCACCTAGAGCCGGATCTGCACATTCCTTATACTGTTCCGGAGTGCAATATGGAGCATCTCCTAAAGACAGAAAGACATAGCTTATATAAGCAAAGAAGACTCCCAGGAACATCTACAGTTCAGTGCGATTTTATATATTAAAAAATGTGTAAAGTAGGCAGTGCGGCAAGTAAATTGCCATAAAAATGCTACAAAACGAAAACTATATATATGTATATACGCACATGAATAAAATTACCTCAAAAAATAGTTTTATTAATATGAAGTAGTATCTGTGTGCTGCCTATAATTTATGCTGATGTCAATAAAAAGAGACAAAAGGATTTCTGTGACTTTATTACAGTAATGAGAATCTAATGAGAAACATCATTAAGAATAATGAGAATTGCAAACAAACCCTAAGGTAAAATGCCCACACTAATTAAAGCGATGAGAAATGTGCTTAATTGTGATGCAAATAATAGTTACTATACAAAACAGGCCCCATTTCCTTCATGCATAATGCATTTTCTTATTATCTACTTTTGATTTTGGGGTGAAATAAGAGCTGAATGCGTTTTTGTGCAAGTTACCCTTTAAGAAAAGCGCGGGGATAAAAAAACAAAAGACGTGCCGCAGAGAGAGAAGCACACAATGTTCTGGCTAAAGGTGAAATGAAACGGCCTCCGTCTGTCTGTTAATTAAAACGTGTCGCTGTCCATCACGCCGTTGTTATCAGCTCTGAACGTCTCCTCAAAAAAAAATCAGATTTCCTCTTTTAATTAATTGTATTTATTCAGGCCCTGAAGTTGCCTCGAAGAGCTCAAGGACTCTTGCGGGGAGAGAAAGAGCGCTTACAATCGACGAGACGCGGAACAGAAAAACAAGTCTAGACCGAGTAAGCCAGACAATATTAGAACGATCTTGTAACAATGAACTAGTTTGCTCTTTTAAAATCAATAAAGATGGCTGCACATTTTTAGCTATAATGTGATTTTCCTGTTTACAGCGTCTTCTGCATGCGGCGAAGACGGCTTTGTTTATTATAACCAGAGCCCTCCAGTTTTGTCACAGTGTAGATGGCGAAGATACAGCAAATCCCAGTCTGACGGAGCTCTGATCTAGTTAATGACGAAGTCTTCAGAGATGATCAGAGGTGCCGCGTTTCAAACGGACGTACAGAACGCAGTGGGGGTGCCGGATCCAAACAGGGCTGCAGAAAATTAAGGTTTTCTTACTTGCTCAGGTTAAAATCCTCTTACTTTCGCTAAGCCGAAAAACTAGCAGCTAGAATTTAAGCGAGACGACGCGCTAAACAGCTTTTGGGGCCACGGTGAGGGTTTAAAAACCATCGGAAGCTTGGAAAGCGACATCTTGAGAATGTTTCATTCTGAAAAGGAATAACAAACCACAAGATTAAGCAATTAATGCGTTCGTTTTTTTAAAAATAACTGCTGGGCAGAACACGCTAAACTAGAATGCACGCTAAAAAAAGATTTGACTGGGGGAGCTGAGATGCTCACAAGCTTGTTTCATTACAGCTGCTAATTTAAAGCAAAGTTTGTTTAATTGAGAACGAGGCTACGGAATAAAATGAAAATGAAGAACTTTAGGAGAAGAATTGGTGCCTTGTCTGTTGGCGTTCAGAAGAGAATAGCACACATAGATTTGTAGCACTGCAGATATCATATGGTTCTGTTGATACACTGCACTGTGTGTGTGTGTGTGTGTGTGTGTGTGTGTGCGTTTACCAGGCATGTGCACCATGCGGCAATTGCAATTCTCCACCAGATATCGCGTCTCGCAGTCGATGCGGCAGGCGGTGATACTGTATGTGCTGAAGAAATCAGAGTCCATGGGTGTAGCCTTACAGTCGCCCCATGGAGGAGGAAGATACGTCAGCTACAAGACAGAAAGAGACACCAACAGCATCTTGTTGAGACATTATTTAAAACGCAATGTAAAACAGCTCAACACAAATATAGCTCCTCACCTGTGTACTCGAAACATAATGGCTTCCAACGGAGTTTGACATGTTGCTACTATTGCTAAAAATTTCAGAATATTAGTGCCGCTTTTTCTATATGGCAAATATGATTCTAAAACATCTTGTTTATATATCGGCCACCGCAATATACCAAGTGTGCAGTTGCAAATAAACAAGCCGCGGTGTGTTGAAAAGAACCGGAGGCCAAAAAATAAAGTGCTGCAAGAAGCACTTGATAGACCTGGTATTGCGTGACTCCTAGTTGAGGGTTCGAAGTCGTCTTCTATTTCCTAATGTAAAGTAAAAATAACATGGTTTGGCAAACTACATTTGAATAATGGCTTCTTCTGGCATTCCCAATAGCCAGTGGTGTAGGTCCTAGAGAAGTTGCTTCCTGGCAAGTAGCAACACGCCAAAAAGTGGGTAGATCTACAAGTAGGATGGGTACTATGAAAAGGTTCCCGCGATACGAAAGGCCCTTATTTCAAGCGCAAAATAGTTCAAAACACGCTTTTTGGGCGTAATAACGGTTAAATATTAGTCGATCTCTTTGCATGATTTATTTTTATATTCTCCCCCCGTAAATTTAGCATCTGAAAGGGAAACTTCTACAAATGCATATTCACTAAGGTCGAATGCTTTTCAATGTTAATTTGTCACCGAACGTAAATCCTGACAGTAATATTTTACGGCTTGCACTGCCGCAAGCTGTTCTGTCGAATCCCAGGTCTAATTTACAGCCCTTAAAGTTTTTGTTAATGTCAGTAATGCTTACATTTGCGTGTCTTTTTGTTTGTCCGGCCAGCCACGTTGCTGCTGTAGCTGGGTACCATTTCGCTTGAAGTGTGGTCCCGAAAAGTCTTTGTTTGAAATGCCATCTGGCCCTTACTCTTACCCCTCCAACTAAAAGAGATTTGAGACACCACTACACCTTCAGGTGAAACGGGAATGGCTAAGTGGTAGAAATAAGATTGGGCCTTAGTAGAACTTTCTCTTATTCTAATAAGCAGAAATGTTCACAATTTAAAAATATTTTTGATATCCTCTGTATTAAAGTATTAAATTAAATATAGGAATTTGTACTGAGATATGTTCATATCTCTCTCAAGCTGAATAATTTAGCATACATGCAATGCTGCAGTCAACCAAACTAAGTATCTTAAAAGCCTGCATAATGTTTCTGCATACATTTTGGAACAGCCTCTGCAAAAAGTCTATTTGGCACATCACTAGGTTTTGGACAACGCTATAATCCCTGAAGACACCTCACTATCAGCTTGAGAAATGCGCACACACGTACACCATAAACAAGTGCTGCATATGCACTAAAATACACACACAAGCGGCAGACACGAAAAAAGGTAAAGCAAGCTTATGCTTTATGCAACGGTACCGCATATGAATTCGCTATCTATAAACGTCATACGTAAAAACCTTAGAGGAATATTTCGGGTTCAAAACAATGCAAGCTTTGCTGACAACATCTGACATGTTGACTTTGCCCTGAAAACTTGTAAGCTGGCAACACAGGCAGCATTTGAAGGCATTATAGGTAGATCCTTGGTGTTATAACCGCTCTGAAAGACAGACGGCATTATTATGCTGCCTCCTAAGATACCTTGTTTTGGCAAATATCCAATCCCAGAATGCACTGCAACCAGCTCAGTGGGAAACTAGCCGTTAAAAATAGTTCAGCCTAATTAAAAAGAACGCAATTTTGCCCAACATTTGTGCGTGGTCCGTATTTTTCCGCTTGTTAGGATATTGCCTTGTTAGCTAGGCAGCATGCTAATGTCAAACTCTGGACTGTACAGCATTGCTACTACCGCTTTCCACAAGTGCTAATGCAACATTAATTACGTGAGGCGAATGTCGGCGACTAATGAATCTGGCGTATTCCATAGCAAGCCTCATTTTGCCTCAACTTGCATTTGCAAGGGATTCGGATTGGCTTACGTTTACTACGTGTAAACATTATTCTACCTTCCGCGCAGCCTGAGAGTCCCATCCATTAGTAAATACAGTTGTCAATCCAAAAACGCTGACTGTGTGAAGCACGGTGAGAGCGACAGACAGAGATGGATGCTAATCCCGTAAAGCCAGTGACATCGAATCTGGGTGATGCATCTAGAGACGGAGGCTTGATCTTTGTGTAAGAGGAAAATAAATGAGGGGAAATGTTACTGAAATCAATCCACTGCACATGGGAGACGCGCTGACCTCCAATTACAAGAGCAGAGAGCCGTCTGTGCATATCAACCACCTTTCTGTCTGTCTTCATCCAGTCAAATCGCCTGCCTGTCTCTGACTCTTATTTATCGATCGCACACACCTCGATTCCGCCTTGTTTCTTTCCCTCGCAGAAACAAAGCTGCTGTTTTTATTTCATGATGTGGCCTTCATGAAAATTAAACCTGGATCCTGAGAATCCCATAAATAAATAATATTTATTCCAGACAGCGGGGTCGACCTCTGTGTCGGCCGTCCGCTCTCATTTGAAAATCAAATCATGTTTGTGGTTTGCGGGAGACCAAATTTCTTCTTGGGTGAATCTCACAAAGCTATCCACCTCATATCTCAGCCCAAGATCAAACAAAAAACAGGAAATTATGTTTTGAATAGTGAAAACGAAGTCTATTTTATGACGGTGAGACTTTTCTGTATAGTGAAAATGAAGCCTATTTTGTGACAAAGAGTTTTTTTTTATATTGTTCGTGATTATCAAGCGCATTTTCATAATGCATTCTCATTGCTTAAATGTGAAAGTCCGGTTATCTTCAATGATTTATCATTTAAATCAATGTGACTTCTACCACGATAAATGAATACTAATGTATATATTTACCCTATTTTTAACAGCTGAGACCAAGCCTCCGTTGCTAATTCTAAACGTCTCTTAAGAACTAGTAATGAAGGAATATCGATGGAACTTATTGTATTACTGTATTAAAAGCTCACTGTATGTAGAGTATTATGAGAGAGAAACGGACTGAGCAAGAGTGATTTCCTGCATAACAGCATTCATTCTTCGGCTTAATCTCATATTCACAATAAAACATTAGTTTGAATGTCCGTTGAGGAAAGCGGTATCTTCATCAGTATGACAAAGGATGACTTTGTCAGCCTTTCATCCGTTAAGGGTTATTTCCGATGATGGCGCTGCTCAGGGTATTTATTGGCTGCCTCTTAGATGTTGTTAAAAAGTAAAAATAACCCTGTTGTTTACAACCCAGTTTTAATCTCTTAATATAAAAGTCTTTACCTTTGACTCACCATTAAATAGCAGAATGATGTAACATAAATCACCATTACTAACACATACCTCAATATTAAATACTACTATTTCTATAATTTAATGAATAGTAATATTTAATAAACAATAGCCATCATAAAAGTTGCTAGGCAAAGTAAAGGCAGCATTAATACATCATTAATGTTATATAAAGTATAATGTGATGAGAGTTTGCCCTAAGCCAAAATTCTTTCCTCTGAAACAACAGATTGATGATATTAAAGACTGTCCATTAGATTTACCCAAAACAAATGATATCTCATGTTTAACTGCTAGAGACGTCAGAGCCAGCTGCAAATACCAGAAGATCTGGCCAAGGTAAAGCTACTCTCATTTATGAGCACTGAACAGCCGCTGTTGCCCTGGAGCTCACATCTCCAACAACGTTTTAGCAAATATATTTTAGGTAGCAACTAGTACATTATCAGCTAATAAAACTCTTAAAAACTATAGTATATACTGTGTATTTGGGAGTATACCATGACAAATGGCGAAAGAGTTGGAGTTGGGTTACCACTAGAATATCCCACTCTTATCAGCCATTAAGATTGAAGGACCTGAAAAAGCTGTCGTATAAATTACACATATAGAAAATTAGATTTTTCTGCATTACGCCGATGAGAACTCATTTTTAAAAAATGTGCTTCATTAGCATCAAAATTATGTCACAATATCAATCAGAACGTAGGAAATTACATTCACAACATACAGGAATAAAGAAATAAAAGCATCTTCAGAAATCAAAACCTACCACTTAAATAACAGACTGACACAATTGCAGTCCTGTACATTTTGATACGAGTCCAGCACCAAGAAATTTACAAAAAGAACAATGATCTGGTACCCGCTGTTCTTGGCAGGAGACAAACGTCTGGAAGCCTGGAGCCACTCCGAATCCCAGCTGATCGATGAAAGGCGGTTCATCCTGCGTGTGGATCTGGACTTTGATTCCCGCCTCGAAAGACGTCTCATCTTGTGAGAGAGAAAAAGAGATGTGAAGACTTGGACATGTACTTAATGCAGGTGTCTCAGAAGAACAGATGATATCAGATCATATGCGCTGTGCCTTCAGCTTATATCACAGCATCAAACAGTCTCAAGTTGAACCCAAGTGTCCTTTTCACTGACAAAGTAAAAGAAGATCATGACAGTGGATAAAGAAAATGTGTGAAAATGGGTGCTTTTTCACCAATTCCTGATAGGAGCAATTGTAATAACACCTTCCGTAGCAAACACCACTAATTAAACCAAATCAATCATAATCAACAACCCAAAAACATGACTACAAAAACGTAAAAATTCACTGTAACAATAAATCAACGCAATAATGATGAAAAAAGGTCATAAAACAAACATAAAAATGAATATTTCCCTACCATGACAATAAGACTTTAAGTGTGTGTGAAGAGTTTGGCTGTGCACATACACAAATACAGGCCCACCATCACCGTTTGATTTCTTTTTATGTCATCATGTAGCTTTCTAAGATTATTATTTCTAAGAATCTAAGCAAGACTGTTGCATCATACCAGAACGGTCATATTTATTTTCAGTCTTTCTGCTTGGTAACCACATATCAAACCAAAACTCTTAAAGGGGACTTGTATCTGCCTCTACAATCTTACTGCTTGGCCCCAAAGTCTCAAGATAGGACTTAAGAATGTCCCACCTCGAATATGAATATAAACGGTGCGTAAGACAATATCAACATGCAATAATTGTGATAGAGCATTGAAAATAATGCAACGAATGAGTTCAAACATTTGGTTCTCAACAAGAGACATCTGCAGGCATATTATATGCGCAACACGAATTAGCAAACAAGAAATCAACAGTATTCAAAATGAGAAAGACACCAGACAATACAAACCGAACAGAACAAACCAGAATCAAACATTAAAAACTGCGGCACTGACAGGAAGAGAGATCTTTATATACTAGTCTCAAGGCATTTTTAAACAACTTCACGTCTGTAATGTTTTGACATTCATCCTCAGACTGTAAACGGGAGTAATCCTCAGGTTTTGAGACGCATCTCTATGGACAGCTAAGCAAACATCAGTGTTAGCGCAGATTACAGGCTGCGTTTGACACTAGCCAGTGTCATTTAAATACTTTAAATCAGTATATTACAGCCTATACGCTGGCTTTCTTCCACAGCCTGCTGGATTTTCATGTAGTCCAGAGAGCAGTCCGCATGTGGCACTACTAATGTCTATTGTTACAAATGTATTGTGGTAAATGTGGAGTTATGGATGTCTCCCACCTGCTTTATCACCATTTCTGCCGTTTAAACATCTGCTTAATGATAATTAACGCGCAAACAGAACAACATGAGGGAAATGATACAGCCGACCACAGTAAACTCACAGATGTCCTGTTTCATGTTTCATTGTACATTAGCAGATCATCTAGAGCATAATCTAGCACTCAGACAAAATGAACCCAAAGTATTACTATCAAGACTGGGCCTTGTTAAACTCCATTCTCGGTTTGTCAATTAAACCTAGTCACGCTTCATGATTTTACAGTGTAAAAGCCTGGACAAGTACAGGGCGACATGAAAAGTCTGAGACCATTCTGAAAAACTTTTTTTCCCATTTAAACCTTTTATTTAAAGTCTTGCCAACATATTCCAACAATCCAGTGTCATGTTGTACCACTTTGCTTCGTAATTCAGGGTCAACAGGACCTTATAACCCAGGGTTAAAAGTAATGCTAACCCCCTTTCGAAAGTGTGACACATGGGTTAAAAAGAAGTTAACTCAGGGTTAAGTGAAATGTGAAAAGCCTTAGAGAGAAACAGTGAAGCGCAGAGTTTCTGGAGGAGTCTGGCATTGTCAAGACTTCGAGACAGCTGCTCTGTAATTACAGAGAAATCCAGTCAGCTGTGGAAGAGATTTCAGGACAGCGTTCACCCGAGTAACCAGAGTTCTGCTCGGAGGATGTGATTAGATATCGGAGACCTTCGAGAACACCTGGCGTTTGGAGAAATTTGAACGAGCACGAGCAGAACTCCTCGGGAAATCACAGCATTATAAAAACAATCTCAGTAAATGTCGGGTGGTGACACAGGCAGGTGTGCAGGGTTTCCCATCTACCCCCTCTCTCTTTTCAATTACGTAGGCATAGAAAGGTTAAACTGGTCCCACTGAGAGACAGAAGGTTCTCTTCCTAGCTGGGACGTATCACATCACTTGTAATTGGGTTGCAGCAGTAACGCGCGTTTGTGTATTTGGCTCTTTCTGATCAATAGGATCTGGCCTGACGTCAGTTTTTGCATTTTGAGTGCTCAAAACCGATTGAACTTTATCGGAAAGGTCACAGACATTTTCTCCTTGCAGCATTCTGACCTTCTGCTGGCAAACATGTCCAACGGCTGCTGTTGTTGTTTACTGCGGTGTTGTGCTTGTTCTTTGTTTTTTTTTGGGCTCTGTCTGATAAACTGTTGTTCTGAGTGTTGACCTGGTTTTCGTGGTGGTCTACAGCTATGCTCCAAAAGCTAGCAAGCTCCCTACTTAGCATTTTAATGCATCGTAGGCATTCTAAAATACCTCATTTTGGCCAAAGTCCTTGTTTGCATCATTGTTACTACTTCTTAGTAAACTACTTATTAGCCTATATGTGTGTCAATATTAATAACATGCTGACATCAAACTGCATAAGAATCAATTTAGCATTTCAAATCAGTTGCTATTTTAGTTAAGATGCTGCTAAGAAGTGTCTATGCCCGCTAGCAGTATTTTTTTTATGGATCTGAAACAGTCTCTCGCGGTAAGCTTTGTGACATGAATGTTCATTTAACAGTTCATTCATGGTCCGTTCTGTTTAACCTGTTGATTTATATTACTGATGGAGAGCCAGTCTAGCAAACACAGATTAATCCGAAACTAAACCCTCATAAGCAGATTACTGACATTTAGACGGCTCAGATCATGCTGATTTGATGCAAATCTGCTTGGAAGAATAGGTGGAATCCCAAGAGCTTCTGCTGGAAGCGTTTTAGTGCGGATTCGTCTTAGGAACAAGGAGTGTAAAACTAGAGATCTGCTGGATCAGGATCTGAAAAAAAGCTTTAATTCCTCAGGAGAGTGAACGTATCCAGCTGAATGCAATGCAAGTACCAGCTTTGTCTCAGATGTTTCTCCCACGGTTCTTTAGAAGAAATAAAAACAGGCACAAATGAAGCAAACGTTGACATTCAGGCTGGTTAATATTATGGGATCTCATCTAAAACTGAGAAGACACATGAGATTGCTTGGGTTAATGAGACGTACCAGTCTCTCCCCACACAGGCAGATACTCGTCCTGCTGGATATCCAGCATCAGCTCCAGCCCATTTCCCATCCCTCCTTTCATGGTGATCAGCAGCGGCCGTCCATCCTGTCCAGAGTTGAAGGTGTAGCACTTTCCATAGCGCGTGAAGATCTGGAAAGAAAAATAAAAGGACTTTGAGCACTAATTGTTTTTACTAATGGATGAATTTCAACTTTGTTTAGAGTAACTTAAATCAGAACATTAACATTATCACTAGTAGAAAGCAGGCAATTTAAGTTCAAAGGCATGTTTAAATATTTTCTAGTGATCACAGTAACAAATTCATCAAGTGATTATCAAATTATGCTGAATAATATACAATCTATAAATAATTAATCAATCAGAATATTTCTGAATGTCCTTTAGAGAACTCAATATAAATATCTCCTTATATCAACACGCATATTCCCTAAAGTTCAAAAGTTTCTTCTGTATAGGAATGACCCAGCTGCACTTCCAGTTAAAATCAACTTTTTTTAAGTAAGTTTTTTATAGGAAATAATTTGATTAACTATAGAGCATCTCTAAGTCACGACGTGATCTACACAGGGGCAGTCTTAATTGAAACTGAACTAATGGACATCTAATCAGATCACAGTCGGCAGGATATGGAGAGCATGGCGCCTTAGAAACACAACTGCCCCTCGTTGCACGAGAACCTGATTACCATCGCAGACAAATGAGAAAAATTCAGTGTAAAGGAAATGAAAAGGCCACATCTTTAAAGAAGTTAGTGACGTTCTAAAAACGGTAGCGGCTCTACAGGCAATCACATCTAAATAAACGCAACATGTGTCTGGATACAGACATCCATCTTCACTTCTTTCACTCTGAGAGAGAAACCTTTCAGTGCCAATAAAGGATGTGTCAGAAATCAGTTGGCGTGAGATGAAATGCCGCAGACAGACAGATGAATGGTTGATTCAGCCAATGCACATGCAGATATTCACAGATGGAGTGCTTACATAAATACACATCCTGGCAAACACAGCGATAAATAAAGAGATACAGATTCTGTTCTGAGGCTGAACTGAGAGATTCTTTAAGATTCCAGACAACCATGAGTCAACAACTATTATTTTTACCACGTTTTTAAAAAAAAGCCAACACTGATGCATTTTAAAGATTCACAGTTAAAGACCCATGTTAGCATTTTATTTATATTTTCAATTTATTACTTGTTTGAAAGTTATTTACAAACATTAGTCCACATTTTATACTTACAAATTCTATTTTAATGTCATTATTTTCTTTTATTTTTTTACAAAAAAAGTACTTTAAAAAAAGAACTCTCATCTGAGTTAGCCATCTAGATCATTTAATCGATATGAAAAGATGACAAGCAAAATATGGCAATGACCCAGTAAATTAAATGATAATTAAGTTAACTGCCCTGAAATTTTCTGCTGATGCCAGGCCAGTGGCCGATCATAATTTATGAGACCTCATTGACGTGCATGCTTTAAAACCTTGCGTGCGGCTAACCTACACAGCATTTCGAAGCATTAAAGAATCGTTTTAACTTTAAAAAAGCAGATCCCCAAAAGAAACATTCACTATGTTTCTGAAAGCTCTTGCAGACAAACGTATTTAAAAGCATCAGAATAATTGTTCCCTTTTGCCATTACCGACAATAAGTGCTCCAGAGCTTCTTCCACATCTAAACTACTCCTGATGAGATAACAGTATCTAAAGCGTTTAGCAAACAGAAGCGAGGCTGTTGCCAAGACGAGAGAGTTGCTGTGGTAACCGCGGCAACGCAGCGTAGTTGGCTAGGGTTGCGTTGACCTTGGGACGCAAAAGAGTCGATGCTAGTGGAGTCTTTCTGAGAAACTTCACAATGAAGTCCTCTCAACGAGGTCATCGGCCCATTGAGCACAGATAACTGCATGTTATTTTCAAAGAGCGGGCCTTCGCGAGGACCTTTATATGCAAACGGTGCTTTAGAAAATATTTACAATAGCCAAAAGGCTCCACACGCCGGAAAATGAGTCAGGAACGTACTCCGCGTGCTTGACTGGAGTATTTTTCTAGTTATTTTGAGGATAGAAACACATTTGTTTACTTGTCAGAATTTCGAAAATGGTGCACTTGAAATACCTCGCGTTCGGGGGTTTGAACACGCCACTAACCCATAAATGAGAGACAAATGACCAAACAACACTATCTAATAATGCATTCAAACAGGGCGCTAAGGTGTGTTAAATTATTCGTGCCAAAGCTGGGCCACCGAGTGTCGTCAAGCGTCTTGTTATCCTCAGCTGCTTTAATACAAGGGAACTGCCTCCGCTGGGGCTGAAGACATCAATAATACATTATCATTTCTGCCCTTTGTAACAGGACTTTATGAAAAATGAAACGACTTTAAAACTTTCTGGCCGCTGAGGGGAGTTTGAAGGAGCGAGGCGCTCTGATCTCCCAGTTGGATGCTGTCAGTTGGCAGACTCTGTTCAGAGACTCGCAGAAAAAGAATCACAGGGGAGGAGCGGAAAACTTACAGCCTTAATCAGCGATTTCTTTGAAACTAAAGCCAGCCATGAGAACTTAAAGCAACGAGTCACATCTTCTTAAGAACTGTGTAAATATTACGCGAACTGCATTCAATTCAAAATACGCATTCAGGGCCCAAAATTAACTTCTTTCCATATGTGCCAACGCTGAGTTCATTAAGAATATGTATTAAGTAGTATTTTACGAAAGTGAAAAAGTATCATTTGTGCAAAAAATCATGAAAAATCATTTTTATTTTAACATCACTGTTGCACAAATTTATATGAAACAAATGCTATAATAGATTTCTGCTTCATGCACACTTCATGCATTGTGTTAAAGTAATGTTTGCGTATTTAAAAGGATTGTAAAATGTTGCCAGGTTCATATATTTGTAACAAAAACCTTAGATACAAAAACTAGCTCTTCAAATCCAATCACTTATATCTTACCTGTACTTGAATATTGTAATTTTATTGTATTTCTAACTTTGTTTGTTTTGTTTATGTACGCTTGCAATTTGTCTTATTTTTACTGCCTTGTATTTAATCATGTGTGAACCTTTTAGTGAGGCTAATAGTTCTTGGTAATTAGTTACACTGCAAATTTGAAAAATGATCCAATCCGAACCGTGAATTCTGTGATCCGTTGCACCCCTAGTAACCATTTCGTTTACTCTACAAAATACACAATTGGTAAATTTTAGACATCGGGCGGATCTGCAGTCAGTTTTTTTTACATCCACTCCAAAAAACCGACATATTTATCAACACAAGAAAGGGGGGTATGAATAGATGCAAAAGGCTATCATGAAATATGAAGAGCGTGGAAATGCTGACAGATGATTCTGAATTCCACATTGTTCTTTCTCGTACCTGAGACATAAAAAAAGCTATTATTTATTTATTTAATGCTTTCTCCTGCATGCCTGCAACTCCACAAAGCAATTTCACAATTCACCTTACGCAGCAGGGCTAGAAATAGAAGACGATACGTCACTATTAGCTTCCACTTCACCGTGATAGGTGAAGACTGCTGAAGAAGACGCGGCTCCGGTGTCTCACGACCGTGACTGATATACCCATCACTACCGATCAAGATCAGCACACTGACAGTAGCGCCTTCTGAAATGAATAATTCACTGAGACCCAAATGGCACCGTGCCGCCCGCTCGAGGGCTCCCCGTGTACCCTGGCGAACTCCTAGCAAGCCGAAGCCGTTTGTCAGAGTTGTCAAAGGACTTTGATTGCAAAGCTTGCGTGTCTAATAAGCTGCGCGACTCACTGTCCGTTTCAGTGCGGCTGGTGGCTCCAGATGTACGATAGCTTTGCGCTGTCATGACGGATCAGATCAATGCTGCCGAATCGAAAAACGATGAAATTATACAAGAACACTGAAGCCCAAGTCAAGCTGTTGAACGCGTCGCCTGCTTTCCTGATCCGCATATGGCTTAATTCGTGAAACGTGGGTGGCGCACTTGGGATGGTTTGATGAACAATTTACACATTTTACAAATGCGTTCTTGCTCATGTTGCGTGAACATTTTTACGTAAGGAACAGACCAAAAGGAATTAAATAATCATTTATGGTTATCATATGGCACATAATATGACTTGAAAGGAACACACCACTATTTTTGGTAATAGCTAATTTTCCAACTGCCCTAGACATGATTTTTACCGTTTTCGAATCCATTCAGAGGATTTCCGGGGCTGGTGATGGCACTTTTAGCTGCAGCTTAGCATTGATCATTGAATCTGATTAGACCGTTAGCATTTGCTTAAAAATAGAGTTTAGATTTTTTTTTAATTTAAATCTTGACTCTTCTGCAGTTACGTAGTGTACCAAGACGGAAAATGAAAGTTATGATATTATTCCCACGTAATAATCAAGAAACTTTGCTGCCATACCATGGCTGCAGCAACTGAAATGATATTACGCAGTTCCTGAAAATTGCCCCCAGCTAGGAAAAATATCGCACCTTTCTGGTCAGCAAGATTCTCACGGTCTAATTAGGTTCAGCTAAGATGCCAGGACATACGCTGAATGGATTCGAAAACGGTAAAACCCAACTGTTTAACTCTAGGGGCCTTGGAATATAATCCTATTTTCAACAACAGTAGCGTGTTCCTCTGAAAGGCTTGGAATATAGAGCAAAAGACGTATGGACTACCTGCATGGTCTATGTCATTTTGGGGGTTTGGAACCACAGGAGGATCAGCAAATGGAAACAATTAAAATTTATAGGTGATCTATGCCCATCCAGACTGAAAAAGCTAAGGCTTTAGTTAGAAGAGTTTGTGGTCTCCCGGTAGCTGTCTGTTTGATCTCAAAGGATAAACGGAGAAATTCACTGCATTTTGTGAGCGAGTGTTTGTCGGGTTTGAGAGGTCATGTTCCCGGTCTGACAGCGATCGATACAGGCACAAAGATGGCCACAGGGTGCGCCTCAACTCGACTCGGCCATAAAAATCAATACCGGTTCCTCTATTGACAGCAAGTCGCACACATCGACGGCAGACTCAGTGATGTAATGGAGAGGGTAATATGGCCAATTTAAGACCACCAGGCCTGTTAAAGGGGTTACGATTTATCTGTCAGTGGCCTGCCTGTGGACAGGAACACAGGCTCCAATCTCTCAATGCCGTCTCTGCTCAATCTCTCAAATAGGTCTCCACACTGGACTCCAGCTTTTGGAACCAGTAAAGGCTCATTGATTCTCAATACAATCTAATCTATCTGCAGCAGACAAGTAGCTTTTTCCTTGAGAGGTCCATCCTCATTCAAATTTTCCCTCGTTCGAAACAACTGAGAAAATTGTTTTTTATATTAAAAATTCAACTGGAGACATGTCAGGAAATATGATGGGAAAAAAACGAACACTATAAATGATTCAGAAAATGGACTGTGTAATAATTTAAACACACCTTATGAAATTTCAATATCATGCTTCACCCCAACTTAGATACATCAATGAAGGGAGAAATTATGATATTCAGTTATCTTTTATATATTATATTACACTGTGCTGTATTGTATTGCATCGTATTATATTATATTCCGGTGTTAAAAGTAATTAACCATTGAATTTCCATTACTTTTCCAATTCTTTTTGTCAAGTAAGTGTAAAATCGAAATACTCAGAATCCATTTAACTCAACTACAACCGCTTCCAAAGCGTTCAATTAAACATAGCTCCATACTGTTCAAAAACTACATTTTCCTTTTACTTAGAGAAGAAACGCAGAATGGTTGAGAACTGGGTTAGGATAATTACGGTTTACTTCAAGCTCGACTGACGCTTCAATCTCAGCCTCCGGTTTGCTGATAGTACAAGATAGATGCAATTTAAATGAAATTGTATCTGTATAGACCCTTGAGACTGACTTAGCTTCTTTCCGCTCATGCAAAGGTGGTGCATTTGAATTAGACCAAGTGACTCTGCTCGAGTGTGAACGAGCGCTTTGAAAAAGTGGAATTACAGAGAAAACCTGGGTGTCTACAAGGTAGACGTTTAAAGCAAGGTGTGTGTGCTGACTAAATAGAAACAAGCCCAGGGGGAAAGTGACCTTCTATCACAGTAGCTGCATTGATGCTGATCTACAAATCAAGTCAAAGTGCTTCAAGCCCAACAGCCAAATGATTCATGCTGAACACCGGCAATGTCCCTAAAAAAATAATGCAAGACAAAGTGTTAAAAAGAAACGAGTCATAAATCCAGTCATAATTTCCCCAACACGCACCCTGACGGTGTCTACTTGTTTTTTTTTCCCCTTCTATACCAGCAATGCAATTATTATGCAGAATGAAGAATAGAGACATTCACAGGGCATTGCCCTCGACAAAATGACGGATCGTAATTTCTACGACAAACGCAACGCGGTGCATACATTTAGCTAAATTACATGAGACCTGGACGCGAGGAGATTGCAGATAAGGCTCTTGAGATGCTGAGCGACTTGTGATGCAATATATCAAGCTCGGTATCCCAGGAGTCACATTGCTGAATGTGTTCAACATGACATTAAACCGGCATTGTGTTTGTTTACTGACATAAATACAATTACCCAAAGCGATCTTAAAGCCAAGCAGTCATCTAGATAAATGGGGTCAAGACTAAGGCCATGTAAGTGCAGTAGCATGGTAAAGAGGGTAATGATAAATATTTCAAATTGTCACATGACCTATTTATTAATTTATTTTTAACGTATAACCCAGCTAAGTGAAAAGCGGGTTAATTTATTTCAAAATGGTCTTCTCGAATCTGGTTATCTGATCTGGAGATGTTTAAAACGCAATCAATAAGAGCTTTCCTGTTCATTTGTCTCACTGGAAATTAAAAGGTCAAGTGCATTACGTTGCTGGGTCCATTATTCAATGCAATGTGCTCTTGCATGCTGCACATTTTGGACAAACGTAAATTTCACATTCGGTGCAAAGTACATGTGTTAAGTATTGCAACAATAACAGCATTTGTGGAACGATGGCAGTGCTTTCACTTACTTTTCAAAAGTAGTAGGCGATGTTCAGTGTATACTGTACGGAATTTAAGCCAATGAGATATTGAGATTGCAGCTGAAATTACTTGCAGATATTTAGTCGTATATTGGACATGTAATGGAAAGAAGCAATGCATCATGGGGTATAGCATTCCAAACAGCATCAGCATACAAATGAACTTTTATAGTTAATATTAAAGGAGATAAAAACCATTCTATACTGCAATATGGGAGTATATGATGACAAACAGAGCGTAACGAGTGCAAATGAGATTTATAACGATTCCACTACAATTTTTGCACACTAACTCACGGTGCTAAAGTTGCGCGGTCCGCACAGCTGCCCTTGAAATCTACAATAAAGCAACATCTCTTCAAGCTGATGCCCCAGACGGTCCAGCAACTGCTTCATGGAGGGCTGAGAGTCTCGCGGTGGAGGCAGGAAGTGGTTGAAGTCCAGTATGCGAGAGAAAGGTGACCAGGGAGGCTCGCTACTAGTCCCGTCGACGTGCGACGTAAGCGCTTCTCGAACCGCGGGGGACACCTGCCAGTTTTTCCCGAAGAGTCCGAGCCAGCGTCCCGCGCTGAAGATGTCCGGTTTCTTCATACGACGCGGCAGCAAGATGTTCTGGTTGCAGATCGTCACGGCGGGAAACACGAGGCGTTTCGCGTAAACCATATGCGCCTTGGTGTACACCGGCGACGAGAGCAGGTACCGGACCCGGTTTGAAGACCAAGTGAAAAGCAGCGCTAAAGCCGTTAGAAACGCCAACAGCCACGCGACTCTGCGCGGGTACGAGCCGCTCAGAAAGACGTGTCTCAATCCGTGAAATGTCGTGTGCTTCAAGAAAAGCTTCCCAGCTTCCTTTAGCGATCCTTCAGCGCGTTGTTTCGGTGCGGCGTCGCCTTGGCACATCTTGGAGCGGGTCTGAGTCCTTTGACGCGCGGTTTTGACCTCGGAAGAGACCCGTTAAAACCTCCAAAGCTCCCCAAAACGAATAAACATCGCGCGTTTCTGCTCCTGAGGCGTTTCGCGTAGGGAGCAAAACTGCAGCTTCATCTAAACTGGTTTAAGTACGGTACTGTAGTAAATAACGAGGGTAAAAATGTTAGTTCTCCAGATTCAGATTTTCTCTTAGGGGAGCAAAATGCAGCCGGTATGAAAGTCTCAACTGTTGCCAGAAACGCATAACGTTAACGTTACCTCGGCACATTGTCTGCGTCACGCTCTCGTGCCGTCCTGTTATGCACTTCGAAGTTCAATTTTCATGAATTCAGTCGAAGTAATTCACTGGCGTGTGTCGGAACCGCTCGTTTCGGCAAGAGCGCGAGCTTCGTCCCCTCCGCGCGCTCTCAGCTCTGCTCCCTCTGTGCGCGCGCTCATCCTCTGCTGCCTGTTACTTCACTGAACTTTCTTATTGCAGTGGTTAAATGCTCTTTTTTTCGTTTTATTTGACCTAGCCGCAATAATTAACCGTTTGGGGGATTTGGAGTGTAATGACATTAAACGTCAGATTAAAAATTAATTTGTATCTGAATTGCCTTGAGCATCATACTGGTGATAAAGTTTGTATGTATATAGTTATATATAGACACACACACACACACACACACACACACACACACACACACACACACACACACATATAAATATATACAGTATAGCAGGCAATGCCTGTTTATGCCAGCAGCAGCCAATCATCAAAAATAACGCTCTTGTTGACGTCAGCATATTCACACTACTACGGTGCTTTTTAACATTAAAATAAGATTAAGCTTTTAATTGCTGCTTGTACAATGCATCATTCAGACCAATAATTACACTCTCCATCTCTGTTAGACTCTAAGTGGTCATGTCCTTAAGTTCAGGCTTTTAGTCAAGCAGGGAAAGTGGGCACGGAGCCTGCAGGTCATGGCCCACTTACCTTAACAATGTGTTCAAAGTCAATAACCCCTTTTTTTTTCCACTGGCAAGCGCCCGGATGCCTCAAAAAGGCTCTTGTCCAAATGTGTACATAACAGAGGACGGTATTGACCAGAATGCCGTGCCAAAATAAACCTGCAAACACCCGGATGTGTTCGGTCTTATCTGAAGCAAAAGCTGGTGGGTGGATCTGTGGCCACTCAAGCACCGTTTGTGTCTTTGTCATCATCTAATCATCCGTTTTACTGAGAAAAAAAAATATGAAAGAATCCGCGAATGTCACAA